>NW_026267442.1:123224-144428 GCF_000697945.3 Frankliniella occidentalis
CACGGTATTCACACTGCAAAAGCGTACCAGCCAACTTTCGAATTTGAAGACAGTTTTTGACGATGACGAAGTAGGAGCTCTGCCGATTGCTTCGGGGAACATTAATAGTCCCTACAGAGTAATACTGTGGGCGTAGAATTGTTACTCTACCTCTGCCCAGTTTGACGTCAGTGCAAACATTATGAACTCCGTTACTTTTTGAAAAAGTTAGTGAGAACGACTTTGGTCGTCTCCTGACGAAATATAGAAAAATATTTCCACATCGAAATTCATTCCTTGCGTTCCCTGGATATGTCACTCCAGAAATGCGATGTGCCTTAGACGACTATTCCCTTAAAATTGTCCGGAATTTGGCAAAGTCCGCATGAACTCGGGACATTAGGAACTTACTGGAGTTCATATTTTGACCATTTTAAACTGCTCTAGTCACCTACTGTTGCAGTATTCTTAGGTTTTTAGTGTTGCACCAGGTAGTATTAGTGCTTTCGAGTATCTAGATGGTATAAAAACCTTTTCAAACCATATCACATAGTTGTGAAGGGCCGCGGAATCTAAACGGCCCGTATTCTGAGAATCACCCACACTGACATTACTATGAAAATCAGTCCCTAATTCTAACTAATTCAAACAATTCCAATTTAATTCAAGACAATTCAGAAGTTATTCGCAAAAACGATGAAATCAACATGCCAATTCACAGTAATTCAGTAAAATAAAATCGCAATAATTTAAACTAACTCAGTAGAAATACTGTCAATTCAGTCCAATTTTAAAGCTATTCAAGCCAATTCAAATTCACAACATTTGTTCCCCTAATTCAGATATTCAACTTTTGGTGATGTCGCAGAGAGCGCCGGCAAACCTACAGTGCAACCTAGCGGCGCTAAAAATATTTCCAGCAGTGTATATGAATCGCAGTAATAAATGTAAGTTTACAGTCATTGAAACAGTGAAGGTAGATTGCGTAGCAGCAGGGTCACAGCATCGTATTCGAGACCCTGCCGTTTTTTTAAAACTTGCATGCCTTCCGTCTCTCTATATATTGTGGGCGTTCACACGCAAGCGCTGGAATAACAGATTTCCAGAGCAATGTCACTGCCCATTCACTCGACAACCACGCATGGTTTCCTTTGAGGTCATGTTTATTTTAGTTCAGATAGGGGACGAACGCGTTCGCGACACTTTGTGAATGAGAAAAGGCACACTCATTGCATCCCTTTGCTGGATTGCCCATCTTGCTTCATTCGCTGCGCTCGGCAAAGGAATACATTCGTTTGCTGTGAGTTGGTAGACTTTTAAGAAGCCTAATCACAATTGATCCATATACAGCGGCAAATTGTAACAAATCATGCAAATTCTTCCCGAAAAACCTACAACAATTTTTTTTCCAATATAAAGGGAAATTTTGATCTACCAATGTAATTAAATTTTCGTCTTGTGAAAATATATCTGTGAATCTTGTGAAGTATATCTGTATATATTATAGATCATTTGCAGGGACCTTTCATCATATACATCTCAGCTGTCAATGACTGCAAGGACGTGAATAGTCCTATCGTGACTCATAGAACACGTTTTAGTCATTTCAATCCCAGACGGCCATTCGACAAGCAGACATTGTCAGGGAATATAACCGTTCCTGTGCCGATTGATGACACATGGTGGGTAAGTTGGTTCATTGTAATGAACATTTTACTAATTTAGGTTGAGCAATTTATCATTACCACATCTTGTATGTTGCTCACAACAGATTCATAGACAAGCAAAGAAACATAAATATTCTGCCTTGGAATGAAGTGAACATCTGTCATTTACCTACATTTTGTTCCATTGCGGTTACACCAGTGCCATCGACTCACCCGAACTGACATGTTGCAGGGAAGCATTACGCTTGACATCCGATCAAATAACCAATGGAAAAGTAACGCATTTATCTTCAACATAACTCAACATTTCTGTAGTGCAATGCGGAAAAATGTTCCAGGCTACTTCCACGCAGCGTTTGGGCTCGACCCGAACAGCAAGGCTCCGTGCCTCATCCCCAATGTATGTCTATACCCTAAGGTTCTGTTTTTTCAGGACACTTTGTTTTGCACCCACACTATTAAATTCCTGCAAATCAATGGTTTGCACCAGACACTTTGCTGATGACGAAGGACTCGGGACTACGCAGCGTTTTTTTGGAAATTACGAAGGGATACTTTGCAGCGTGTACAGCATAACTTTAGAATTGCAAATGCGTAGATAAAAAGCATCACACAAGCACCCAAGTCCTTTTCAATTTGCAAAGCTTCAGACGTCATTAGTTTTATGTATCGACCCAGATTGACAATAACGTTACCCCATAGATTACTTTAAGGTCCCCACTTGAAATGGCGTGCAACAGAAGAAATATAGAAGGATTTAAAAAAAATCTTTCATTTTTGACAATCTTTGTATGGCCCCTTTACGTTACTCAGTTGATTAAACCCGCGGGTGTCAAAAGAGCTCGATGTACTGAGCTGTCGTCGAAACAGATTCGCAGACATGCGCTTTATCAGCTTAAGGATTGACATCGCGTATTGCATTATATATGGAAGTGTGCCTAATAGTTTAACATGTGAATGTCTTTTCGATCACTGAAATTGCTGACCAAAACGACGGGTAGAAAACGTCCGACAGAATCGTGTTTCATGGTTTTATTGAAAGTTTGGTTAAAATCTCGCGAAACCACGCTTCTCTGCGTCCCATGGAACTGAAACTGCAACGATGGTAAATATTTCTAAGTGTTCCGGTGTAAACATTTAAAAATGTAAAGTGTAAAGGCATTCAAATCTGTGAACCATGGCCATAGTACAACATACAATGAAACCTGCACATGGTAATGAGTTCAGATGTTAAGATCCTTAAACTGATAGAGCTAAGCAACTGAATGGGAGTGGGAATACTAAGCGGGTGCATCATTTTTTGTTGCAGGGAACCCACACATTTAAAGATGAACCTGTATCTTGGGACCCGCCTAACGTCCCCATAATGCCGTATGGATTCTACCGGTCACACAACGTTGGGGGAGTAGGAAGACATATGCACGCCTGCTATTTGACAGAATGTCACATTATTCCGAAGCCTACATAGCACGTTTTATCTTTACATCACGGGTTTGGCCCCCCGTAAGGTGAAAAGGAGGGCCTTTTGCAATGTGGCCCACACCACGTCATACAACTCAGACCACAGACAAAAGGTCAATGTCACTTCAACATATTCGAATGTATCCAAAAAATAAAAATAAAAAAATACGGGTGTTTATTCTGAACTTTACGGAATTCATAGTCAAAATGTGACAACAAGCACGGTTTATATAGCCATAGTATGTGAGAAGGTGAGGAAGAAGTAAACAGGAAGCGATCCGGTGACTAACTGCTTTTAATATAGCCTTCTATGTTTGAGGTAACTTCGGTGCCTTGGCTGGTTCGGCCTCCGCCTCCCCCCTATCCCACTTGGGTACCACATCGGCTCCTCTCGGCAGCACTCAGCTGCACCTTCGAGCCCCACTTGTCCCTAAGGCGTGGCAACATTGGACCTTTCGCCAAAAGGAGTTTTCAACTTAATTTCGCTCCGCCTGCAACTCCGTTCGGCAAGGGACGGGAGGGTTGTCAACATTAGTACAAAAAAGTAACGCGATAATGATAACGTTAACTGGGAAGTCGGTTACGCCCTAACGTTACTTTTTTTTGGAAAAAGTAACGCGATAACGCTAATTAACGGCAATAATGCCGTTAACGATAATTATTTTAATTTTTTTTTCTTTTAAAATGCTGTGGAGAGTACAGCGACTGTGATCGTCGCTTGTCTTTCCAGTCCGAGACCAAGAGTGCGGTAGGGTAGCGTAAGAATAGTGTTCGGGCACGATTTGTTTTGTACTCTTAACTGTGTTTTTTCATTGAATATCTTTGTCGTTTGACGGGCGTTAGGAAATCGATAAAACTTTAACGCCGTTACAGCGTTAACAACATAATTAATGGAGCGCGATAACCTTAACGCCGTTAACCCGTTAATTAAAGTTACCAACCATTCGCGGGCTTGCTTGGCCTCCCGGGGGCGGGCCTGCGGTCCTTGAGAATTTGCCCCTTTGACATAAGAAAGGCATGTCACGGTGAAGCACCGTGACTACAACCTACCCTTCTTCTGCTTGGACAACTTTTTTTTTCTTGGGTGGTGGAGGTGGGAGTTTCTTTCCCATTTTGCGATTTAAACCCTTTTAGCTTATTTTCGTCCAAAAAAGACCCTCCAGCTCCCAAACGGTTAGAGAGAGAGAAAAATGGTCGAATTTTTATAGTTATAGAGTTACCGAGATCATTTTATAAAATTTTTTTACGGTTTTGTGATCCGATACCCCCATTCACACCCTTAGGGGTGGTTGCCACGAGGGGGCCACCACTCGCGTAATCCTGTGTACAGATGAGGGTGTAATCCCTAATCATTTTCTTATTCCGTGTAATCATTGACCAAATTTTAAAATATTATCACTAAATTTTACCTTTTTGTCCAAATTTGATGGTTTTAGAGCATGAAATTCAAGAAAATTCACGTGTAATCACTCAAAATTCACGTGTAATCCCTGTAATTACGTAATCCTGTGTACATCCTCAATCAATGTGGTGGCCCCCTCGGGTTGCCAGGATTTGCCGTAGGCGTTTCGTTCTCTAGGAGTGAACCTGAAGATACCCTGAAAATTTCAAGGCTCTAGCACATCTTCCAGTGGAGCAGACAAACAGACACACAGACAGGACAGACAGACACGATGTCGTTGCATAAGCCCGCTGGAAAGCCTTTTTAGAGCGGAGGGGTGAGCTAAAAACTGGATTTAAGAGCATTTATACAGATAGTAGTGAGTAATGGCCAGCAAAAGAACGCATCCTCTTAATTCTTCCTTGATGGTGGGCTTAGGTTTTACTCGTGCAAAGCATTTTTAAAGTACAGCATATCGGTAAAGCTCAAATGCAGAAGAATGCATGGAACAAGAAAACGGAAGTCACTTTTTCACCACATTGCTCAGCATTTCATCTCAACCGGAATGCTTTATTGAAAAGTATACGTTTCACTGTCCTATCTTCACTCCCCTCGCATCGTGATCGTGTACCTTTGAACTCGTCGCACGACTAAGGATGTCGAGTGATGTAGCCAATTAAAAAACTGCTCTGTATACAAGCTTTTATCAGGGCGTATGGTAGTACTTTTCGTGGGAGGTGGGTGATCTATTTGGAAAGACGATGCGTCATCAGCCTTCAGTACGACAAAAAGCTACTTGAGACTTTTAATTACATTGACTAGACTGTCATTAGCAGCCCATTAGATTGTAAGTTACCTGACCAGGTTTTAATTTGAAATTATCACCTTTTTGTAATCATCATGATAAAGTGTAGCTGCTAGTTCCATCTCGTGAGCAGTGGTGGTCAGAAGACCTGCGTCTTTCAAAATACCGGGATAGGGTGGAGAATCCGCTGCTCACTGCACACCGCACTCAACAGGAGCGCCGGCCAGAGCTCGACGAGCGATCGCAGAGTGCACTTAAAACAGGAGTGTTGTTGATCAGATAGCCATATGTTTCCGATAGTCCTCATCCGAGGCGAGGAGCCACCAACAGCCGTCTTATAAGAGCGGGGAACCTTCGGGTCAGTAGCCGCACTAGCATCATCATGGTTCGCCTCGTGTTTGTCGTGGCGCTAAGCGTCGTCGTCCTCTCCGGTTGCGCGTTCGCTGGCTGTAAGATTTATCCGTGTTAACTGGTTCCTGTGCGCGCCGTGTGCGCATCTTGTGCACATCACGTGCGCGCCGTGCGGGTAGCCTTTCTGTGTGCAATGAATTGGGGGCAAATTTGCCACCCCAGGACCGCGAAGGCTGTGTACGCTCCAGGGTGACACTCTGGGCACTGACGCTGGTGCTTGTGACGTAATGTAATCTCGGCGACATCCTGCAGGTCGCGAGGTGTCCCCGGAACGGTGACACCCTGCAAGATCGAACGCTGAGGTCAGAAGTCCTGGACACACAAGGCCGGGACCAGGATCACTTTGGCCTCCAAAATTCCACTCAAGTTTAGTTCTCCTTGACGGGGGCCTCGTGGTACACTCTCGTATCCCGCGAACCGTAGACCGCATGGAGAAACGGACTTCGGTGCTGTCTTCAGCAGGCCCCGAACTCTAGGTGAGGATGTTGCGAGGTGTTCATCATGGGGACAAGGATCGGCGTCGGTGCCCAGAGTGTCAGCCGTTAGCGTATACGGAGAACTACTCACTGTGCGCTCAGAGGTTGTGCACGGCATGAGCGCATCGACCACACCGGCTTGCACACGCACAGCCGTCTTGGAGTGGTAAAATTGAGCACAATTTCATTGCGCACAGAAAGGCTGCGCACGCGCATGCCGCACAGGACACATTATATCACGGGTTGTTGACAAGCAGTGCCGCATGCGGTTTGCTTCCTTTGTAACATCTTCACTCATGTGTTTTTGTTTGTTGTCCCACACAGTCGAAGGTCATGTCCAGAACAAATTCATAGGTAAGTTTCGTGGTCTTCTGGTTGGTTCTGGTTTGCGGAACCGACCCAACTAAACACAAACTTCCTTCCTTCCTTCCGCAGTGACGTTCAATATTGTGCCCGACATTTTCGGCCTGTTTGCCTACTACACAATGCCCCGCACTGTAAAGGAAGCCAAACATGATGGCTTTGCCCACGCTGCCGAGCGCGGCGACAAAACCACAATTTGGTGCCGCAAGGGAGACCACCGCGTCTGCGTACTATTCGACGAGCAGGGCAGCGTGGCTGGGATCCAGCTCTCAGTCGAGGCCAAAGAGATCGACAATTCCGGTGCCCCGCTCGACATCGCCAGCATTCCCGAATGGCGCAAAGACACGCTCCTCGGCTTGGACGTGTATGCCAACACGGCCTTCTTTGTGTCGAAGGCGATCCTTGATGCCGGTGGCCGGGCCATCAGCTCGGACACACTGACCGCCCCCGAGGGTATCTACATTCTCCAGACAGACGCCGAAGGCGTTGAGACCGGCCGTCTTCACGTGAGCAACGACCAGAGCGACGCTGAGTCCGCCGGCTTCGTCGAGCAGAACTGCTTTTACGGCATGGGCAAGCACTACTTCCAGGACTTGACGAAGGAGACCGTGTGCCAGAAGCACCGCCCCTACTTCATCCTGTACGGGCCAAAGACCAAGAAGATGAACGGCTTCGGCTTTGCCGAGTTCGGGAAGCCTACCCAAGGGCGTGGTTGGTTTGAAGCTCCTCCTTCATCCGTAGCGAAGGTAAGTTGACATTTATGCAGCCATAAGGCACAATTCGACCCTCCCTACGAACAAGTGGCTATCTTTTTGGGCGTTGCAGACAAAAGGCAATCTTTTTGAGCTTGGCAGACAAACGGCTATCTGCTTTTCTTTGAGGTTAGGGTTGTCCACGTTTATATTGAATAACTTCCGAAGCAAGAGACATAAAATTACCGTGTACGAAATTTCCTGCTTCGACAACCGCAAAGAACAATTGGTTAAACACTCATAGTGTTACATAACCTCTACTGTGAGATATAAGAACCCAAAGTCGTGAGGTGATAAAAGCAGTTAGCGGTTTGTCTGCCACGCCCAAAAAGATACCCACTTTTACGTAGGGAGGGTCGAATTGAACAGCCAACAATAGCGCCTTTCAGTATGGGGTGCGGCTTTCTTAGTCAGGGGCAGCCTCCATTAAAATACCACAGTATTCTGCGGTAAATCGACGCTCTACAAATCCTGGAGCGAGGAAGAGCGGCATCGAGGTGAAAATTTTATCGCACCCTCTGAGGGAAAGATTTAATTTCTTTGCTATTTTTTTCTGCGGTTTTAAAATTAATCTCTCCAAATTTGGCTGAGATTTTAGGGTGAGATCATACCCTATTATCCTCTAGAAGAGTTGCTAGAGTTCGTATATAGAGGTCTAAAAAGTTTGCGCGCAACATGTCTTTTAATACGTAGAAGTGCGTGCAGCAGCCCGTAGTGGCTTTAGTCGTTAGTGTGCTAAAATTCTCAGGTGTAACGTTTAAAAGAACACAGTAATTAGTGTACAGATGGAAGGCCAGGAAAGCGGGTGAAGAACGCGAGGGTTGGGTAGGAGAGGAGGGGGGGGGGGCTGGAATATTTGAAAATTACCACAAATGAAAAATGACACTCAAAATCGGAATGGTAAAGTTATTGGCATATTCCATTTTGTATTTTTCATTTTTGATGTTGCCAGATTGAAAGTTTGTTTCAAGTTTTTCGGTTGTCATTTCTAGCTCCCAGTCCCTTGTAATTAGAAGTGGGAGTGTGAGGACTTTCGGCCACGACAAATGAATAATGTTAACAGAATCAAATTACAATGTATATAAAACAATGGTAGAACAAGCAAATATCGTATAACCCTGGGTACGGCAGACCCTTGTCACAATCAGCTGGAGGAATTCTATTAAATACATTTGCTTCCCTCTGGTTGAAGTAAAATTATTTAAAATAATAATTTTTTGAATCTCTGAATGTGTTGTAACTCCTTCCATACTAAGAATACAGTTTGTCATTCTTCGATTCACTTTAATCTGATCTTACTTATAGTGGGGCTGTTAACGGATTGAACTCTGCACTTTGTGATGAAAACGTTTTGATGTCGGATCTTTATGTTTTCGGGGGTGCTCTATCGATCTGGATGTGGTGCCACGACGAAATCGGGCTCCTTCATCCTGTTCGAGGCCAAGAAGTGCCAAATCATCTACAAACAACGACTAAACGGCGTCATATCGTGTCCGCAGTGGTCTCAATCGATTCGTCTGTTCTTTCCGGTTAATTTGATACCCGGGTCGACCACACGCGAGGCGCGCGCTCGCGTCCTGGCCGCCTAGAAGCTACTCGAAGTGCATGATCCTCTACAACGCCATGCCTTCTCGCCGCCTCATCGATCTCGTTTGGGTGCCAATCGCAACGTACACACTATCCGACTATATTCACACCCTAATCAGCCGTGCGCAGCGCGCGCACCCCCGTCCTGGCCGCCTAGAAGCCTCACCAAGTGCCCTATCCTCTACAACGCCATGCCTTGCCGCTGCCCTATCGACCCCGTTCAGGAACCAAACGATTCGTATCCACTATCCGACCAGTTGGCCCCTTCGCTCGACCATGCGCGACCCGCGTGCTCGCGTCCTGGTCGCCTAGAAGGTACCGAAGTGATCCCGTTCGGTGCTAATCGGTTCTTGTGCACTAACCAATCGTTTGGACACTATGATCGACCGTGCGTGGCGCGCCCGGTCGGGTCCTGGCCGCCTAGAATTAGGCTTTTTGAGGATTGCGAGTCATTGTTGTCTATTAATCGAAAGTTCTACAACATATCTTATCATAAAATTTAAATTCTCCCACCATTTTATTTCCGTATCATTAGAACTAATATGGCTCTAGAAAAATCCAGTCAATGTGAGAATTATATACCTCGTTCTGAATTTGGACTGACTTATCCTACAGAAAGTTGCGACTGTGGCCCTAAAATTGTTCGGTCCCTTGCAAGTATATTGCTATTAAGAAAACAGGTTGTGAGTTTAAGAAACCTTTTAAAATGTCTTTTTTTAAGATTAAAAAATTTGAAAAGTTGCAATTTACTTAAAGTTATCAAATTTAAAATGTAATCTCAGATTTAAATTCCTCTTTCAAAATTAAAAATGAAATGTCTTATGTTCAGAGCCAACCATAGTCAAAATGGCAAAGTTATTGGTCCCCGAACTGACCCGAGGTGCCAAAAACGAACAAAATACCAATTTGGTGGGGAATAACTCTGCCATTTCGATCCCGATCGTCTTAGGGCATGAAACATTTTCGTTTTATTTTGTCAAGAGGAACCCTTCTTACAATTCCACCAAGCCACACTTACGTAGTCTGTGAACAATTCCGAATATCACTTTCGTTCCTTCTAATCGGACACTCGCGAAACTTATGGGTTGCGTTCCGCAACTCTAAAACTAAAAATAACACACTCAGTTTGACAATCTGACATTTTAATCATTGCTGAGAAGGTATCAAAGTCTGCAGGTGAGCGCAGAAGCCGCTTGCGCTTCCGCTCCCCTCGAGCGCCATGCTACCAACCTACCACCACCAAACTACTAATTCAAATTAAACGATCGCTTTTTTCAAACATCTTATATCAAAATCCAAAATTAACTCGGGACGTCCCGACTTATACTGATGCTTCTTGTGGAGTTTCAAATCAATTGAAGTTACCGTCTGAAAGAACGTGGGCCAGTACAGACACACGACCAAAGAGTTCTTTGCACCCCACATCACAGCGAAGGCTTCGCAAGCTCAGCCAATGACTCGTCATAATAAACAGAGGGATTGTTCACACATATATTCCCTTCTTCTGTACCTACATACTGAGACAAGATCTTTTGCAACAAATCGTTTTTTGGAAAGTTATAAATATGTAAACTTTTTTACATCAAAGTATTGTAGAAATTTAAAGTTTATCGACTTTAAGATTAGATGTAGATTTGACATACTTGTGCCTATCTGGTATATAAGGTAGGGATGTGTTTGCAAAATTTTAGAAGAAACAATGATATAAAAAATAATGATATATTTTTCACACAATTTCGGCACTATTTCCTACCTTGAGGCCAAACTATAAAATGTTTTTGAAAGTTTCAAAGACAGATTGTGCCCTTCTGAAAAAGTGATGTTTTTGACTGAGCTGGCCCCGAGGGGGAAACGACTAAGGTAATCCGGCTGACAGCCGAAATTAATCCGGCAGGGGTAATCCGAGGAAATTCTAAAAAATCCGTGGTAATCCGGCGAAATTTGGGGGTAATCCGGGAAAATTTGGGGGGTAATCCGGGGTAATCCTAGAGAAAAAGCAACGTAATCTGGAGGACACTCCGGAGGTAATCCGGGAGATCCGTAATCCGGCTGACACAAAGTTTAACAGTCGTTTCCCCCTCGGCTGGCCCCCATTATTGCTTAAATGCTCTTTGCTTAACCAGTTCTTGCCTTGCCTACAGGCCATCGCCCCCAACTCTCCCGAGTGTCTGACCCAGTGGACCGATCAGTACGGCCTGTTTACTTTCCACGTCTACTTCGTCGCCCGCCCTTACTTCACAACCTGCTAGTCAATAAAGAACGGACGAAATTTTTGTCGTTCGGACTCTTATTAAATGAGTAACCACTAAGAATGTTAAACACATTTTTCAAAACTATAATAATCTTGCAACCTTTTGTGTTTTTAGATGATACATTGTAACAACTGAAATTAATAATACCCTACTTAACTATGTGTCATTTTTTTAAGAGGTCGACTTTTGAGCTAGAACGCTCATCTTTCATCCCTTTGCCGTTGCTCGGTCTGTCTTTTACTGATACACGACGACCTTGACATCGCTTGAGATCGCTTACTCAAATCGTTCTCGATCTCGAGTTATCGTGCGTTCAGACAGGCAACCCAATGAACGAACGAACAGAATTAAACTGTTCCGGTCTGTGGAGTAATGGGGTACGCTATCGCTCCGACTCCGACAATCAGCCAACAATTTTAGAACAAAAAATTCAGGAAACACTCATGGGGTCGAAGTGATGCACATGGCAGTTAAACAAGTTAAAATTATTTGCTCAACTCGGCGCAAAGAGTTGGGATGTCAAATATGGACATTTTGCCTATCATCTCACCACCTGCTTCAAAGGTGTCATAAACGGGGTACAATTGTTCCCTCGCCGAACATGCAAATAACGACTTTCTCCAGCTCGGTTGCGGTGATGGTGATTCGGTACGTGCCGTACACGAACACAGGGACGTTAGGGTACGTCCAGAAGACTCGTTTATGATCCACGATGTAAGTTCCCTGCAGACACATCGGAAATACAATAGTGAGCCAAAGTAAAGCAACCACTTTATTGATGGGGCATATTTTCGAACCATGATAGGGTAAAAAGTTCGACGCGTCCGTGCAACAATATCCTATCTGTTTCGCTGCCCCAAAAGACTAGCCTATCTGTTTCGCTGCCCCGAAAGACTAGCCTATTTGTTTTTTGGCGCTTTCTGCAGCGCTGTCTTCTTCTTATTGCGGGTTCGCCAATATTAACGGTAGATAAAAAGTAAAAACTGCTGCGTGTTCCCTAAAGATTAAGGAACAAGTTGCAATTTTTACTTTTTTTTCTACTGTTAATATTAGCAAAACGGCAATAAGAAGAAGACAGCGCTGCAGAAAGCGCCAAAAAACAAATAGGCTAGTCTTTCGGGGCAGCGAAAGAGATAGGATATTGTTGCACGGACGCGCCGAGTTGCCGTGACACAAAACCACACTGTAAAAAATATTCTGAAATTTCAGAGCAAAATATCTCTTAAATTTAATAACATTATCAGTTGTTCTTAAACGTAATAACAGATTATGATATTTAAGAAGTTTTCTTAATATTGCAAACAAGGTTATGAGAATTCTGATGAAATACTCAATTGTACTAAGGGGTCATTAAATTTCATAACAAGTTTATTAAATTTAAAAGTTTTCCTTAGTTTTGACAAAATTGTGTTGAAAAGTCACAACCATTCTTACTTTTAATACTAGCATTCAGAACACTTCTTAAAAGTTATGTAGCTTTTGACCACTGGACATGGAATTTTGGCGTTCAATATAGTATTGGGTGAACAACATATCGAATTTAGATAAGCGTAATGTAGCTATGCCACTGCCATATGTCAAAAAAGCATGTTAACAAACATACGCCGTCCGACCAAGCACATAGCTACTCTGGGAATGCCCCTGGACGGAGCGCCGCATAAGGTCGGGTGCGAGCGCTCCCCTCACAGGTATGTCCCGACAGCCACGCGGTCTAAGGCGTCAGGACCCGAACCCAAAGGTCCGAGGTTCGAATCCACCCAGGTAAGGTAAGGTAAACATCTTTAATATGTGGGAAGTTGGGTGTAAACATCTGCCCGTAGGGGAATGAACTAAATATTTTCCAGATTTGCGTTAGGTTGGAAAAGAAAGCATTTTTGGCGTTTCATAACACGTTCTTAATTTTCAAAACATGTTTTGAATTTTAAGAAACTTTTTGTTCTTAAATTTAAGAGCAAATTTGTTTTGTAAACTGCTTCAAAACATGTGTTATTAAAATTAAGATGGATTTTTTTTACAGTGCACCCTTGCGATCTTTCAGTCTTTTAAACACTATTCCCGGGATTCCCGATTACCTACAACGGCCAAAGGGGTCATTTTGACCCCAGCAGTGTTTTTTTCGACCTTTTCGTTTTAAATGCTAATCTTTCTTAGACTAGGTGTCAAGATTTTTGAATTTTGAATCCAATGATGTCAGCTTCGACACATCGGCGGCCCCAGTGTTGTATGGGTGGGCAACCTGCTAGTCATGTAGATTGCATTTTCACAGTTTTCTGCAATATAAACGATTAACAGTAGTTCCTGGATTTAATGTTGGGACAAAAATTATCGATGTCGCAAAGTTCATGTGAAAAAGATCCTACGCGCATATTTCGCAACTCAAACAGTGCCAAGAGAACAGATAAACACCTGAAAGTCAGGTACATTCTTCTGTGTATGGGTAGAAGGGGACGAGAAGATGTATCCAAACGACCTATTTTGTGTCCTAGACAGCAAGTTGACTTCTTTAATTAATAAAACACGTCAACACTCCCTCATATTCAGCGTTTGGACTGCAAACAACTGAAAAATCAATTTTTCTGATTTGCGGGTTGCCTTCATCCTACCTATGTCATACTAAGATCTCCTACGAACTTAAAATGTTGGGAATCGTTCAAAAAATCAAGATGTTTCTCGTTTCAGGCCTGTAGGTACCTTTTTTTAACTGTCAGAGGCCAATAAACACACAGAGGGGGCAAAATGTCCGTCGGCCGTTTTAGGTAAAAGTCTCAATCAAAAAGTTCACTACCTAAAAATCTGTATTTTTTGCATCAAAGCGTGTCTTGGCAATTCATGAAAAGTCAGAAAGCGACAGGTCGATAAAAAACCATTTTTATACTTATCTAGCGAAATGAAAATTAATAAAAAGGGTCAAAATGGCCCCTTTGGCCGTTCTAGTGTTAACGCAACGAGTGTTGTTTAAATGAATGAATCGTGCTCCAACCTAATGATGGAATGGAGTCACCCTTTTTCCAAACGAAATCTTTCTACCTCATCTCATCACACTTCAAAATTACACTCTGTCAAGGTGCTTTATTTTTGCTCACGAGAGTAG
Organism: Frankliniella occidentalis; assembly: GCF_000697945.3. Lineage (NCBI taxonomy): Eukaryota > Metazoa > Arthropoda > Insecta > Thysanoptera > Thripidae > Frankliniella > Frankliniella occidentalis. Next base: position 137,450 of record NW_026267442.1, read on the forward strand.
TTATGCCAGTACAGCATTCCGGTAAAGCTGAAATGCAGAAGAACGCATGGAACAAGAAAACAAAAGTCATTATGTTACCCATCGGAAAATCCAGTCGAAATCGCGTGGAATCTAAGTCAATTTCTATCTATCTACGTGATTACATGATTACTACGTCGAATTTACGTGAAATACGTAGATTCACGTTTAGTCAGCCCCACATCTACGTGAAGAATGTCACGTGGACGTCATTTCCCCAGGGAAATCACATCATAGGTATTTCCAATGTCTCCTTCCCCGCATTCTTCAGCATTTTAGCTTTACTGGAATGCTTAATCGAGAGAGATCGTCGAAAGTCGTCGGTATCATAGAAATAAGAATTAGTTTTTGGATTGAAGGTACACTTCATGCAGGACTATTTCTTACTGGCTTCACGTTGCAGGGCGTATTCCACGAGCTAGGGCCGCTCGGCAAATCGAAAAGCGCAGCAAAAAAGTTTGGTATATTATTCCTGAGGGCGGTGCACGCCCCGGGGAAATTAAAGATGAAGGCGTTTTTCTTCCACTGGTTGTTGGACCAGATGTCGACTCTAGCATGTCCCTGAAAGATGCATCAGATGGGAACAATTCTCAGCGCAAACGGACGAAGTTTGGCCCAAAGACTAAACGAGCACCTGCTCAGGAGACCATCACCAATCATTTTAAAAAGCGTTAACTCGTGGCAACTGATAAACTTTTAACGAAAACAGTTGAAATAAACAGGCTGTATGTTTCAGTGACTAAATGAGGCCTGAGCGGCGGCGCTGCTTCCAGGTCCGGCCACTAAAGCGCAGAACGTTTCGAATTCACAATGAGAAATAGTGCGCTCAAAATTGTTTTTGTGTGGGATTTTGCTATTTCATCAAGTCGTATTATTTCTTGAAAAGGGGTTTTATTTAAGCCATTTTCAGTATCAAACGTGTATGACCCACCCGATAGGCGCACCTGACCGCTTTCTTTCTCATTGTGGAGCGTGTTGCGCCCTAGCGGCCAGAGCTGGGAGCAGCGCCGCCACTCAGGTCTCATTCTATCTGTCTTTTAATCGTACACATCGACCCTGCAATTTGGAGATCCCTAACTCACCCACGAAGAAAGCCAGCGCTTTTTCAGCGCCATATTTGCGCATTAGTGAGTAAAAAAGAATCAAAAAGCGCGATGTAAGCCCTGTAGTGGCACTGATCGAACCCTCTAATCAACTCGATGATAGAAACACACATATATCGTTAGAAAAAGGAACCTTTGGAGGCGTAAATCTCCGATTTCGTTAGAACTCGGAAAATTTATTTAAAGGTCATTATAATATAAGTCGGATTCCTCTTGAAATTTTCTCTGAACTTTAGAGTTACGAGCGGTTTATTTAAGCCTTACACTGTTTTTTGTCCCAAATACCCCTCTACCGCCTTAACAGTACAAAATAGAGCAAAATGGACAAAATTTTGGTCCCAAGGCCGCTACTTCGACGAGTTACCCACTTGCTTTATATTACACTGATGATTTGACAAGGGGGTTTCAGTCCACCCCAGGGTAATTTTTACATTTTTGGGGCAAAATAATGTGTACGTGGTAACAAGTATGCCAGCCAAACGGCATGTTGATGTCTTAGACCGTTTGGCCAGTGTGAAAAGCCACAAAGGGACATAATAAGTCCATCAGAGTTTTGACAAAGGAACAGAAGTCCTTGGATGAGCTGGCCAAGTAACGTAAAAGCACCAGTGGGATTTGACAAAGGAACATAAGTCCAGACATAATCTGACAGAGGGACCTAAGTCTATCAACAAGATTTGACAAAGGAACATAAGTCCAGGTGTAGCTTCACACAAGAACATAAGTCCACCAACAAGATTTGACAAAGGAGCATAAGTCCAGGTGTCGCTTCAAGAAAGCATCCAGCTGAAATGCAGAAGAATGCTGGGAAGAAGAAAACGGAAGTCACCATGTTAAAGCATAGCTATTTTCGTTTTCTTCTTCCCCGCATTCTTCTGCATTTCTGCTTTACCGGAATGCTTTATAGGGAACATAAGTCCGCCAGCAAAATTTGACAGAGGCACATGAGCTTAGGTGTAGCTTCAGAAAAGGACTTCCTTAATACTTTAAAAACTACATTTGTCAAGATACTTATAGTGAGTGTAGGGAGACTTTATTAGACATTCGATGAATGATGAATCACAACTGCTCAGTAAGGCAAACGCATTTGGGTGGCCCCTACAGGGAATGGCTAGTGTTGTGGAGCACTCACAGTATGTTTCGCCGGGTCCAGAATGTAGTGTAGGTTAAGTAAGTAGTCCACTCGCAGACACTTGCACATGGGAAGCATATCCCCTTGACACACGTTCTGAAGTTCATTTCGTTGTGTTCGACAAACACCGACGAGGGGTAACCGGTTCAAATATTCCCGTATCATGACAACACATTAAACAACATCTACGTTATTTAACCCCATTTTCGTGTTGTTTGTCGAAGTTCGAGCGTCGTCTAATGCAGCCGACTCAACTTGCAATCGTTAATTTAGGCAAGACATAATTTTGTGTGGTACTAGATGGCACAGCACAGCAGAAGCAGCAGACGAGTTTAGTTATCCTCACTCTTTTTTTTTTTGTGAATTTGGTGACGTATTCCGATAGTAGTAATTCGCATTACACACACTGTAATTTCTAAAGTAGATTTCCTATAAATGTATCTGCATCAATTCACATATACATGTATAGGAATTTTCCCATACAGGCGTATGGTAATTCTACCGTACGCAATAGTATTCTTACCGTACAAGTATAGGAATTGTCCTATACACCTGTGTAGGATATGTACTATGTGTGTGTGGCATTATTCCTACACATGTATAGGAGTCTTCCAATACACTCATTGCTTTTTCAAAAAAGAAAAAGTTTTCCTAACCACTTCCTTGCCGTTGCCCTCGTTCCTTGTCACCTTGTCGGCTTCCTACCGAATTTCGGTAATTGCATTTAAGTAAGCATTGATGTTATTGTTTAATACTTTACCGGATGGAGAGATGAACCGCGGACTTCTGGCTTGTGATCCCGTCACGCTGACCACTAGACCACGGGGACTTATTGGGAGCATGCCCACCCAACCCCGGGTCATCCCAGAGCCGCGCGCCGCCCCTCGCTGGGACATTCCCAGAGAGTCAGCCAGGTGTCGGCGCGGTGCCGGGGCTAGCCCACGCCTTTGGGGATTTACTCCTAGATGTTTTGATGTCGAGTTTTGAATTTTACTTCCTGCCCTTACTTGAAATACGATTGTCAGAGTTTAAACTGCTAAATAGACCAATATAGACTCTAAATGTGTCCAACCCTGTGTGGTGTGGCGTCAGGCGGCAGATATAAGCTCATAAAATGACCGCGCAGACCAAGATGTGTAAGGTAGAAAGATGTGTATATCTTAACCCGTTTTTTAAATTCCGAACATTGTATAGGAAAGTTGTCATCAAGTAAATTTCCTATACATATTAAGGAAAATATGCCTACCAGACACGTATCGGAATTTTCCCATACATTTCTGGAGATTTACCCATACACTTCGTACTCTCCCCATACGCATCTTCCCAAATGGGAAAATTCCTATACATTTATAGGAATTTTCACTTCCGATACGATGTATAGGAAATTTCCTATACATGCGTATAGTAGAATTCCCAACATTTTTTACAGTGAAAATGAGAAGTGTTGACATGGTTCGTGAGTATTTGAATCGGTTACCTGTTGTCGGTGTTTGTCGAACACAACGAGATGAACTTCACAACGTGTGTCAAGTAAATATGCTTTTTCTGAGGAAGTATCTTCGAGTGGACGGCATAACGTCGACAACGTGCTGGACCCAGCACAATGCAATGTGAGTGCTCCACAACACCAGCCATTCCCTGTATTGGCCCCTAGACATATTTTCCACTGTCAAATCTTGTTGGTGGGCTTATGTCCCTCTTTGAAGCTACACCTGGACTATGTTCACTTGTTAAATCTTCGTGGTGGACTTAGCTTCCTCTGTCAGATTATGTCTGGACGTATCGATGCGCTCAAACGAAAGAGTCCAATCTGCTTTGCTGCTAAACTAAAAGAGTGCGATCTATACCGCTGCCGTTTAAACTAAGTCCGATCTGCTTTGATGCCAAACCAAAACAGTTCGATCTGCTTTTTGCGCTCCGCAGAAACTCAATGATATCGCGAAGCTTGAGAAGAGAAAGGTATATATTTTAGGGCGTACACATTCGTAAAAGGACAGGAAAACAGGCAAGTCTTTTTTTATTTTCTGTATATTCTTGCCAAGGAGTTGTAGCGCTCCAAAGATGCCGGACCGTCCATCGCCAAAAAACAGATCGAACTCCTTTGGTTTTGAAGCAAAGCAGATCGGACTTTGTGGAAACGGCAGCAGTACAAATCGAACTCTTTTAGTTTAGCAGCAAAGTAGATCAGACTCTTTCGTTAGGGTGCATTATTGTTATGTTCCTCTGGCAAATACCACTGGTGGACTTACATTCCTTTTGTCAGCTCATCCATGGACTCATGTTCCTCTGTCAGATCCACAGGGGGGTATGAAAAGACATCAGTCAATAGACCATTCCACCGAATAGGGAAGAAGAAAGAAAAGAATCAAAAAGCACCGGAAACAGTATTGATAAACGGATCAAATCGTTCACTATTTCTAGTTTTCTTGACGAAGATCATTATTCTGGACTTGTTGGTGTGCCACAGAGGTGTACACAAATGTTTTACATACTGGTTTTCGGTACTGTTTCCGGTACTTTTTGATTCATTCCTTTCTTCTTCCCCATTGGATGGAATGGTCTATTGAGATTAGTCATTGAGATAGAGCTGCACACGTTTCGCAAAGAATAATTCATCCTGAAACAAAACATTCTGTGAAGGAAAAAGTAATCTAGCTTTAAAATTGTAACAGCCAGCCTGGAATTAGACATACTTTTAGCCCTCCTGAAAAAATAGCTCAAGTGGACTTAAACGCCTTTGTCAAATCGTCAGTGATTTTCCAAAATATATCTTTTTCAAAACCCTTACTCGTACCCGATATAGGGAAAAACTCATTGTGAGGCTCAGGAAAAAATTAAAGTGACATCCTATGTCTACATAAAAAGCCTACAAATTTTCAAAGTTTCAACGAAATCGGAGATTTAAACCTGAAAAGGTTCCCTTGTAAGATGCTTACCGCTTCTTACACTAACCATTCAATCTAAAACTGAAGTACTCTTACTTACGGGGCGGGTGTCATTCAGGCCCTCAGGCATCGTCACGTTTCCGGTAAGTATTTGGCCGTCGTTAGGCTTTGCAGGGTTAAAGTGGGTTGGCCTGAGGTACACTTGACTGGGCCAAGGCTTATCCGGCGGACTGTCACACACGCCGAACTTCGTACCGTACACAGTGAATGGGCCCTAAGAAACGAACAAAGGGGTGGTAGTTAAACCTGAACAAGTAGTTTCCTTAACTAGTGTACTCAAACCCTTACCGCGAAAGAGTTGATTCGTTTGCTGCCAACAGAAGTGAAAGTCAAATATAGTAGCATGTATCGCATCTGTAAACACAGGAATCAGTGATGGTTGAGGTCAAAGCAGGTCCTTGTGCTACACTGCACACGGTTCTAGCTAGGGGAGAGTGGGTACATTGGTCGGTTTTTTAGGCCCCTCCAAGGGGGCCTTTCTGCTCGCGTGCGAGTGCTTCTTTTTCTCCCTCCCTCATTCATTAAGGTACCGCGACTTCTGTTGTACAGATTCTAATAAAATTTTATCGAAAAATCAATCCAAAAATTAGATTTCATTTGACTATATCCTCATTACAATCCTTCTGGCCAATTTTGAGAAAATTAAAGTTAAACATCGAAATTATCACGAAAATCGGCAAAATCCTGCCAAACCAACAATGGTTCGCACTTCTAGCATTCTTTCTGTTGATTCCCTTACATTTTCAGTTAACAGTAAAACGTATGAGACAAAAATTCAAGACCGAAAATTAAGCTTCAGAACGATATGTTCAAAATTTTCGTGCGCTGTTCGAGTCAAGAACGACAGCAAGCTGAATAATATGCGACATTTACGCTTATTCTTCGTGTCTTGTTTTTAATTTCTAATGCAGTTAGTGTTAATTAAAACATGGTAATGTAAGCGAGCCGATTGTGCACCGTTCCTTAAACTACCGAATAAGCTTTTAATCAATGCCATAAAATACTCCAATCACAACTTCTACCGATTTAAAATCAAAGCTGCACAGTTTGTTTAGAAATGGGCGTGGCTACGACAATCCTGGGTAGAAAGGAGGCGTGGCTTCTAACAATGGTACCAACATTTGCAAACGAACTCGCTTCATGTTTTTGGATAAATTGAGTGATGTACTCTCCTCACTTTTATGTTCAACCCACGTCTAATAACTCCTTCTTTAGCGATTTCGCGTGCACTTCAGAGGTGGTTAAATGACATGTGTTTGAATAATTGTAACTATGAGTAAAAGTTGCCATTGCCGGGGAATGCCCAGTAAGTAGTTTCTATAAGGCGCTTGCATCGCTGTTGGTTTTGTTATTGTGGTGACTTCAGAACGAAGAGCCACAACACTAACCATCAAGTTTTGACAACTTCCCTCTCTTCTAATTTTCAACGCTGAATCTATTGAAGTGATTAATTAAATGATTATTTCTTCGTATGCATACGATTGTTCGTTAAAACTTCAGGGGCCGATTAACGCGTTAGCGTTAGAATTTTTTCTTCTGTTTGCTACCAATATGAGAAGCTAGAAATTATTTTCTTTCGCGTTTTAGTTGGGTCCTTACTTTACCTCAGAAAACTGGTCACAACACTTTTCTGTAGGTACAGACTTTCTTGTATCGAAAGTAGTTGATGCGTTTTATATGCGCGCGATATCCTTCTGCGCGATGTTTCATAATGAGGTATTTTACGAATAAGAAGAACAGGAGGAATCCCGGCCGACGTCTGCTCCCGGACCATAACAAAG
>NW_026267442.1:144850-148454 GCF_000697945.3 Frankliniella occidentalis
ACCCCTCCCCCCTGCGCCACGCTGTCGGGTAGAAACGACCCTGGTTCGTTTAAAACATTGCCGAATACAACCCTTGCTTTTTCTCGAATACTATTAGGGTGTCTACGTGTTAGTCTAAGAAGAACATGCCAAGTGGACAAAGGATTTCAAAAAAATAAAGATATCTGCCGCAAGGGTATCAAATTCAATGAATGGCTCTTAAAGATAACTGGATTGTCCTAACTAATTGGACAATGGGTGCAATCTGCAGCTAAAAGAGGAGGCTTTCCTATGAATTTTGGTTTGCAACCATAAAAAATCATGTCATGTAGCTCTAAATGGGCTAGTTGTCGAATAAACACGTTTTACTTTTACCTGATTTTGAGGTTAAAAAAAGTCTAACCCCACACCAATTCGATGGTTGCCAGTAAACTTTGCCATAACTTTCAGGAATCAGTCAGGGTGGGAATGGCTCCTCCTATAGTTTGAGTCATATGTCACTGCGATTGCTCTATCCTCGTGAAAATTGATGGTAGACCAATGTGCCCCGGGGTCAAATGCGCCCCAATCTCCCCTACGTACATGTGTCTTGCAAACGGTCGATCGCTTTTAACGAATTCATGGACAAAAATCATGGCTTCGTAACTTATTACAGCGTTCACTCAAGGGAGCAGCTCCTATTTTAACTTCCCTAGCAGAATTAATGATAATAAAATATGCATAATTAAAGGTAAACTAGGTAGATGTACGCCAGACCACGTCTCGCGTAACAGGCTTCGCGATATCTCACGAAACACTGTTACGCTGCGACGCGCCTGGCATACATCTACCTAGGCCTGCGGCGCTGACACTCGAGTCGGGCAAAAGAAAGAGTCGTAAATAGGCCTTCGGCCCCAAAAGTCACAATTATTGCTCCTCAGGGTTTTATTTTGACGAGTTGACCCTTCAGAGACCATGAAATATTTGAGAAAAAACATTGAAATGGTTTGGGGTCATTTCCGTGTGAAAAACAGTGTCTGGCGCCTCAACGGTTAGAGATAGAGCCAAACGGACGAAATTTTCGGCCTAAGGGCCCTACTTTGATGAGTTACCCCTTAGGAAACATTAAAAAAATGTTTTTAAAAAACATCATTTTGGGGACCTGTGGTTTTTGATTTTTTTAAAATCCATTTTTTGAGCTAGAATGCTCTACTACGAACTTGATCTGTCTTTTTATGATACAAAACGACCCTAAAATTCCCAGGTCGCTAGCTCAATTTGTTCTCGAGTTATCGTGATGACAGACGGACAGACAGACAGACACACACACACACACAGACACACAGACAGACAGACGCGAAACTTTTTGATCACTGGAGTAATAGGCTTCGCTAATCGCTCAGCCAACTAAAAGTATCGAACACTAAGGCGTAAGTCCAAAAAAAAGCATCTTTTTTGTTTGAAGGTATTTCAGCGCAAAAACTATATATTATGAAACTGGACCGAAGAAAAAAATCGACATATTATTTCTGGACTTACACCCTTCTGCCAGATCACCACTGTAGTGGTGAGGACACAAAAGTCGCACCTTGAATAGGGCTCTAGTAAGTTGTGCACAAACCATTTCACCCCGGTAGAGCATTGTCATTATTTTTGTTCTGAACGTGATCCAAAAATTCCCTGTTAATCTCCAAAAATTGGTTTCCAAACCTTACGAGACTATCGAGAGTGAATCTAATCCCCCCACATCCCATGGCGCTATAGCTACATTCAAGCGAGATCACAGTGCGATGATGCTACCAAATTTTTGACACCGCGTCGCACGCTTGTCGAAGGTTACTCATATATCGGAATGAAGCTTTCCCATCAGCTGCACGCGATCACCGATGAGAGTGCGAAGTGGTGGAGATGGGCCAGCACTGTAAAAAAAATTCTGAAAATTCAGTAGATGTTTTTCAGAATCGGCACTCTGAATTTTGTTTGTTTTCAGACCATAACTCAAAATTTTCAAAGTTTAGACTGAAAATCCAGCCTTTTTACTCTGAATCAGGTTTTCAGAGCAATTTGTCCGAAAATTTTCAGTATATTTTCAGACTATACACTGAATCTGTAATTCAGAGTTACCGGTATGAATTTCGAGTGGGAAGTCCACCGGGCAGGTGGGCGAAGCACACCAGTAGCCGACGCTGTTCCCCACGCAGGTAGCCGGCAGCCGAATGGTTAAGGTTGCGGCTTCCGAACCTGAAGGCTGGCGGTTTGATCCCAACCAAGGGCAGTACCGAATGGACAGATATGTCTTCACCTGGGCATAGCCCTCTACCCCCACAACTGTTAAGTCGTTCGCTACGTGTTCATTTTCAACGTTTGCAAAAATATTTTTATACCGGCTGTCTGAATTTTCAGACTAAGTGGTAAACTTCAGACTTAAAGTACTGAAAATTCAGTAAAACTTTTTTTACAGTGAGGGGAGAAACAGGGGTCCGTAACTCAACATTACAAACATGATTGGTTCGTTAAATAATATTTAAACAAAATCGCAAATAAAATTTTAAGTTAATTTAGGAAACGTAACCTATTAGTACTTTGTTATTCTCTCATCTTACTTTCGAAAATTACAGATGTTACCAAATTCCTTCAACGTTAAAAGCGACTTTCGTTAATTTAGTGACAGACAAATATCACACAGGCCGAGCACAAAAAAATGCGTAGCACTTCAACACTTTTATCAAACTAATTTTTGTTAAATCCATAACGGTTATCTTTTTTTAAGTTATATATTATTTTTGTACATGGTAAGTGTCATGGTAGGCGTTATCGGTTCTCGGGTTTAGCATTAACGATTAACAAAATGTTATGAGGTGTTAAAGTTACGGACCCCTAGAAATCGAGGAGGGGCTGGCAGACTGGCAGCTTTCCAATTGAAAAGTCAACTTCATCTTTGGTTATTTCCCCTCTTTTTCGTGGCTTTGGCGGAGTAACTCGTAGGTACTTGGCCTAGAGTGCACCCTTTGAGTAATTCCTTGCTTACTCATCACGCCACGTCACGCCAGTAAATTCAGGCAGGTCAGCCTGACCAAAAACCTTGGGGGACACTCGTTCCTCGTTTTAACAAAATGAGTAAATGGCTAGTTTGGCTAAAAAAAACATAATTTTCGGAGGGGGAAAAAAGTGCATGCAGAGGCACTGGAAGGTTTTGACCTTTTCCTAAAACAAATATGAACATCCCGGTCCAAAATTGTATGGACCTTTGTAATCACGTTGGACTTTGGGGAGGGATACGGTGTGGTCACTAGTCCATTCCTACGTACCTGTGTGTGTCACGATTTCGGTTCTGTTTTTCCGTACGCCACTTGCAGTGCTGAGAGCAGAATGTACCGTACCGGGCGGTAGAGCCTGGTCCGCGCATTGGACCTGTCCAGTCCGCACATTAACTTGCCTATCGCTCGCGCACAACTCGACCATGGATGCTCTGTAAACTGAAGTGTGCACTCGAATGCAGTACCACCTGCATAGTACCTGCTGCATACATGTAGGTATACAGGAGGTACTGCATTCAAGCACACACTTGGGTTTCCAGAGTGTAACCCCACGGGGGCCACCACTCGAGTAATCCTGTGTAAGGGAGGGTGGGGTCCCATGATACACT
>NW_026267442.1:160334-161194 GCF_000697945.3 Frankliniella occidentalis
AGAGTTCTCAAAATATTGCTGTTAGACCGAAAAAATCTTCATTGCCTCCAGTAATACCAGCAGATGAAGTTTCGAATGGTAGTTTGTCATGTTTGTATGCGCTTCGTGTTTTAAGATGAAGATTCGATGTCCGACACGGATCTGTGATATTCCACTGGAAGAAACCCGGAACCTAAAGAAGAAAAGCATATCACTGCACGATCTGTTTCCTTCTAAGCACTGATTGGTTAACGATAATGTCGGTGCGGCGGTCAGCCTATGAAGAAGAAAATAGCAGTCGTGCTTTCTTCTTTAGGTTACGTGTGTTACACAGAAAAGTGCGATGAACACCAACGAGACTTTCCGCTGCTACACGTGTCGTACACGCGTATAGGTTAGCATACTTAAACATTGGTTTGAAATTTATTCTTAATCACTGCGCAGGCCTCTTTCGTGCGGTCATTCTTCAGAGTGGGAGCGCCGTGCACTCCTTCAGTTACTTGCCCGACCCCACACCTTTGACCTTAGAGGTCGCCCGAGAGCTCCTTCGACGAAGTAGTGGAGACATCATAAACAACAGTGTAAGAAACACAACGAACAATAGGGTATTTCAATGGACCGCTGCCCGGAACTAAAAAGAACAAAAGCGGATGCAGAGAGTGGTTCCGGGCAGCGCTCCATTCAAATACCCTATAGTGAGTTTGCTAAAAAATGTTCCATCAAACACATGGCTTGGCGTGACTATAGGTACTGTATACTAAGAGGGTAGAGGCTACACAATCAAATCGATACCTCAGAGCGAAAACCGCTCAGTCTGCTGGAGCGCTACGACAACCGCTTAGTCTGCCGAGCGGTTTGGACAACCGCTTATTCCGTGAAGG
>NW_026267442.1:161634-162154 GCF_000697945.3 Frankliniella occidentalis
CGACTGAAATGGTCTATTGGGTATCTCACCCAAACCGGATCCAACGAAGAACAGTAATGCTTCCCGAACTCTTTCCTCCCTGACGCTCATTGGCTGACGCGCACGAAGCTCTCGGATTTGCCACAGGGTGGTCGCTGACCTGGTTGCGGGTCCGTGAACTTCGTCCGCATCAGCCAATGAGCGTCACGTAGGAAACAGTTAAGGAAGCATTACTGTTCTTCTTTGGATCCGGTTTAAACTGGGTGAAATGCCCTATAAGGCATTCCGTGAAAGCTGAAATGCAGAAGAATGCAGGGAGCAAGAAAACGGAAGTCACCATGTTAAAGCATAGCGATTTCCGGTTTCTTCTTGCGTGCATTCTTCTGCATTTCAGCTTTGCCGGAATGCTACATATAGCATTCCGGGACCCTTGAGCCCAATGAAGAGTGTGGTTCGACGTCAAATATGTGGTAGTAAGTGCAATTTTCCGATTTAAAGCCTTTTTACGATTTAATAGGCCATAATGTCATTTTCAACTTAT
>NW_026267442.1:162204-169273 GCF_000697945.3 Frankliniella occidentalis
TGATTTAATTGCTGGAACAATGAAGAACAATAAAAGAACAAATGAATCATAAGTTTTTCGTAGGCGGTTAAGAAATGCGTGAAGAACAAACCGCCCAAGATCGGAATTTGAACCACGACGGTCCTAGTTCGGAACAAACGAAACTTTTTATGGAACAGTAAAGAACAAATCGTGAACAATTCATTGCACATTTTTAAAAAAAAAATGAGTTTAATGGGTGGTCATAACTTCACGTGGCCAAGTTTTGCTACCTGGGTAGTGGAGACACCGTGACGCACGTAGCTCGACCGCATCACGCATATCGCAACACAAGCTGCTACGCTAACTGCATATCTTGTAAGACACTCACCAAAGTGTTCCAGTACGTATACATGCTGCACGTATATTTCTTGAGACTACTGGTGCATCCGTATCCTGAGCCGGTGCTGCGCCACCCGAAGTGTGCGGCGCAGGGCCACGAAGTTGCGCATCATTGCCTTCGCCTTGAAGGAGATCCGAAGGCTAGTTATTTGGGCCTGTCCCTCCCACTCGCTGAGTTTCCTCCTCCCCGAACAGATCCAAAAATTCTTGGTCGTCTGTAACAGTCGAAGCACAAGAAATAATATAAAACTTATTTGCACTGTGAGCATTTAAGAAATGGCCGAGCACGTAGCGGGAGCGGGTTGTCCGCGGACCATAGACAACACCCCGGCGGGACAAAACTTGCGAACGGGACATTCCTCCGGAGTCCTTGATGAGGGGGGGGTGTTCATGTCACGATATTTCCATACTAACGGGTGGATTGCAATACAAATTGTCCACCTATCAGGTGTCCTACTCAGATCATAATGGGGGGGAGCATCAAGGGAGTTTAGGAAAATGGAGATGAAGCTTAGGGTCCCGGAGCGCTGCACTGCGGGACTGTCATCACCGACTTAAGTTATCGGAAATTCAATCACAGTCACTGTCACATTGAGACTACGAGTTGATCAGGAGTAGTCACAGTCACATTCAGAACCACATTCATAGTCAACGGTAAGGGTTTCAGTGTACTTTCACTCAAAATTCAGCGTCCTTCGCCGCTGATTGAACTCAAATCGAACTGACGTGATTAACAAACACCCGGAACTTTAGGAACCAATGCGGAGTCTGAGGGTGTGTGGCAGTCAAAGTCACATTGGCAGCAAATGCGTGAATGTGAATGTGGCACTCACAGTCATAGTGGCACTCACAGTCTCCGTCGACAGTCACAGTCTCCGTCGACAGTCACATTCAGAACCACATTCATAGTCAGCGGTATGAGTTTCAGCGTGCTTCCACACAAAATTCAGCGTCCCTTCACCGCTGATTTAACTCAAATCGAACTGACGTGATAAACCAATACTCGGAACTATATTAACCAATGCGGAGTCTGAGGAGAACAATGGAAAAACAAGGTGCTATCGAACACCCCTGCGGCTAGTGCTTAAGAGCCCTTGTGGTGACACTAAAATGTCGAAACATAGGATCTATAGAGGGGAATAGCGCCTTTCTAAAAGCGCAAAAGCACGAACAACCCATGAAAGGGTTAGCATCTCACGTAATGTAACTATAAGAGTGGGAAGAGTCATAGCCCTGGATCTGGGAGACCGAACTCGTGGTGAAACGACTCAGAGTGATATTAGCCATAATTCTGTTTAAATGACGGGGACGCAGCAAAACGTTGATGAAATGGTTGTAAATTAAGGTCACCGTGGTCTTTACTTGACGGGGAAGAATAACTTACCCATTGTTTCGAATGAGGTAATAATTCAGGCAGACAAACAACAGTGCTCCTCGAGCGATTGGTACGGACTGAGCAGCAATGTGACCAGCAGTCGCAGCGCTACGGTTCGCCGGGGTACAAGTGGAGGGTGGGGTGGGGGTAGAAGGAAATCTGTTCCGATTTCAGGGTTGCCAATACAAGGGAAGAGTCGACCCTTTTCGACTAACGCTAACTGCATATCCTCCAGGACGTGGCGGCTGGGCTGATTGCGCGGCGCTGTCCGCCTCCTCAACAGTGCCCCTCCGACCGACCTGCTTATGCCCGGTCCAGTCCAGTCTCAGGTCTGCAAGTCTTAAACCTGGATTGTCTCATGTGAAACCCAGCCTTGACCACTTCCCATGTGGTTGGTGGTGGGTGTACCAGAGCAACCGCGGGGTCATTTTGCTCATTACTGCTTGGTACGGGGAGTAAAGGTTTGAATATTTCCTAGAAAATTCACACCTTTGCCCCTGTAAGTGTGCGAATGGATATTCGCTCACCTGCAAGTGAGCGACATCCACACACTTGCGTTTCCAGTGTAATTTTGTTTCTTTTTGTGTGATATGGTGTCTCCTGAAAGGTAAATAAAAAGCGGAAGGGGCAAAAAATCAACCAAGAATTGATCAGCTAGTTTAATTTTGGATACAGTTAAAACTCAAAAGTTGGCAAGGTTTAAGAGAGAGTGGGGTCCCATGATACACTTTTTGGATTTCATTCCTGTAGGCCACAGTTTTCAAGATATTCGAGTTGTCGTGGTAGCGCTGGAAAGTATCTTCCTTTACCTTTCAATTGACACCCCTGTATTTTTCGCATGTATAGTTTAGCGTTAGTGGCCATTTCAAAAAGATCTTAGAAAGTACACAAATTTGTCAGAATATGACTTTAAATAGGTAAAATGAACAGAAGAGTTGAGTTCTTAGTACATTTATTAATTATCTAAACAAAAATTTTCTTCCAAAGGTAACTTTTGGTATGAAATATAAATAATTGACTATTTCCTTTGGTAAATACTTAAACTCAAAAAGGAACAATAAATGCTTTAATGGGATTTGCTCCCAATCACTTACATATCTCAGTATGTACTATCACATTAATTAAAAGAAATCAGTCTCTTTAAAATGCACACTAGTTAAGACTAGATAATTAGACTTAAATAATTATCACTTTTCTAGCCTAAGCGAATTCTAGTGAAGTCAAAAGGAAAAGAAATTATGTTTCTTTGGCGCGTTGTGCCACCAACATGTGGCTGAGGCAGTATAGCTACAATGTCATTTATATGGACACTTTTAAGGTCAGGAATATTTGGAAGAACAAAGCTGTAGACCCTTTTGGTACATTGGCGATAATATGAGACTTCCAAATCCCCGTCCTCATCCTTCTCTTTCAAGACTTTGCCCACATAATATTTATCCTCTTTACCACGGAAGACAACAATTATGTGGTCACCTTCTTCTGGAGATTTTTCTAAAGGTTTAAACAATTCTCTATCTTCACTTTCATCATCTTCATAATTCTCATCTCCCTCCCACATTTCCTCTTCACTTTCCTCTTCTAGTAGGTCTGATTCTGATTCTGTAGATGGGGGAGTGGGAGCTTTCTTTTTCCTTGCAGTTTTGGTTTGTTTCTTAGCTGTTTTCTTCTTGTTTGTTTTGCTATGCCCCTCTATAACTTTCTCTAAATTCTTCTGGGTTCTTTCTCTCTTCTTTTTATCTTTCTCAGCCTCTTTCTGTCTTTTTTCTGCAGCCTTTGCTTCAATCTCCCTTTTTTCTGGGGTGTCTGTGGCAACCCTACATCTACCCTTTTCTCTTGGTTTCCTCGTAGTTTCTTTGGGCTTTGCTTTAGGTAATGGTCTTACTTTTCTAGGGGTGACTAGTTGGGAATTTTCTACTTCAGCTTCACCTCCTGGGTTATCAACCTCCTCACTATCATTTTGCTCTTCTTCATTGACTGTAGCAGTAGGAGCAGGATTTTCTGTAACACTGCTTGGAACAAATTCCAGATCAGAAAATATATCTCTGTTGAAAGGGTATATACCGGTGGCTCTAAATGCTGAAAATATGTTTGTTGGTGTGGCTACTTTACAAAGAGCTTCATTCACTAGTCCAGCAACATCATAGATGGTACAGACCTGGGCTGGATGAGCAAGTGTCCAACTATTATATGCCCTGCTGTAAGCTGCTTGATAGGGTCCATCTAGAGGCTGGGTTTTGTGCGTAGTATGAGGAGGTAGAGTAAATAGGGTAACTCCACTTGCTCGACACAAATTAATTGCTTCAATACTAAGATGTGATGCTACATTGTCAAGTATGAGCAGGGTAGGGTTCTCTGGGGAGCTGTTGGTTTTTGCAACAAAGTGCTGAATTACTTGCAAAAACTTTTCAGTGATCATCCAACCATTCTTCGTTGCTAAGCCTAGAGTACCAGGGTAACCATTGATAAGCATGTTGTTTGTAAACTTAGCACGAGGGAATATCATAACTAGAGGCACCATAGTCCCGTTACCACAAATTATACAACATGTGGTCACTAGTGTCCCACGCTCAGCACTTTTTATCTGATGAACTTGCTTCACACCCTTCTCAGTAATGACTTTGGCTTTCTTCATATCACCCACAGTAGTAGAACCAGTCTCGTCCAAATTATAAACTCTACTTCCATTGGCAAAGTTAGGGTGGCGTTTGAGGACTAATTCCAGCTTGTCAAAATAATTGCTAATGTTTACTTTGTTAAACGCCATGGCACGTGCAATGCTGCACTGTTCAGGCTTTCTAGCAGATAGGTCAGGATGCCTTGACATAAACCCTCGAAACCAATCTTGTCCAGCCGCTTGATTCTCTTTCCATGAGTCCGGAATGTTAGGGACTTTGTTAACCTCTGTAAACTGAACTGCAAACCTTTTAATTTCAGGTGCTGTGAGTCCGTATCCCATTTGGCTGCACTCAATTATATATCCCTTCAGAGAGTCCTCCATGTCTTTGGTGAAAATTTGACGCGTTGAATAGTTGGGAGAGACTACTGCAAAATCCAAGTTCTCCACATTTTTATTCAGCTTCACGTACCGCTTCAAAGTCATGTGGCTTACTTTATTTAGAGTGGCTGCAGTTCTGACACATTTTCCTTCTCGTACCTGCAAATAGTAAACATGTTACAATTTCTGACATGCATGATAAGAGAAACACATGAAGTAAAATGTTACAGCATACCTGTCTTAGGGCAGCTTTCATTGCTTCTGGGGAAAATGTTCCTTTAACAGATTTCCTCGGCTTGCTACGGGGCATGTTGAGGAGGCCTGTAAACCAATTTATTCATTTCAGTCAACAATAACAACTTAAAATCATATTTGAAAGTAGTAAATAATTGTTGGCACAGATAAAACTGTAAATTAAACGTGATAGATCCGAGAATAGGCAAAATATAGGTGTATCATGGGACCCCAGGTCCAAATGTATCATGGGACCCCAAGGTACATAATTTCATTCAAATGACTCTAGTGTGCTTCTCAGAAGGGTTATGTAATCGGGTCTGGTCTCAAAATAACGGTAAAAGACCTACGCATAGCATGGCATAAGAGCCAAAGGTCTAGAATAATTCTGAGGTACGAAAAGCGAACGTGCCGTCTTTGAAAAATATTTATTTTACCTGAAAAAATAGGCTTCCAATAATATGCCGCCGTTCACGCCGAGTGTGTTGATGGTGTGAGTCACTGCCTTGCCGCAAACATTTACCTACCTGGTAGGGTTACCAACACAATTTTTCTTTCGGCGCTGCCAACTGCTGTTTTCGAGATCTCGCAAAAGTATCATGGGACCCCATGTATCATGGGACCCCACCCTCCCTTACAGATGAGGGTGAAATCCCTACTCTGGAAACCCAAGTGTGTACTTGAATTAGGTACCTCCTGTATACCTACATGTATGCAGAATATTCTGTGTACTTGGCAAGTATGCAGAATATTCTGTGTTCTTGGTCAAGTATGCAGAATATTCTGTGTACTTGGTCAAGTCCACACTAAAACCTCCATACCTCCATACATTTATGCAGGAGGCTTGGTGTGTACTTGACCAAGTACACACCATCTACTGCATACTACTTGCCCAAGTATACATAATATTCTGCATACTTGCCAATTACACAGAATATTCTGCATACATGTAGGTATAGAATATTCTGCATTTAAGTACACACTTGGGTTTCCAGAGTATGTAATTCCGTGTAATACTTGACCAAATTTTAAACCATTATCTCTAAATTTCACCTTATTATCCAAATTTAATGGTTTTAGAGCCAGAATTTCAACAAAATTCATGTGTAATCCTTCAAAATTCACGTGCAATCCCTTTTATCATGTAATCCTGTGTACAATAATTGAAAGAGTGGCCCCCTCGTGTAACCCGCGGCACTTTCCAAACTGTTTTTTGTTATCTTTTCCAGAGACTTTGAAAAAGTTCTCTTTGTTTTTGTTTTCGTTTTTTTCTGTTATGTTATCCAATATTCGAACATCGACCAGAAAATTAGTGTCCGACAGCCATGCGCTGTGTCAAGTCATTGCGTGTCACTCTCTGACCTCAAGAAATGGGACGTCTCTGAGT
Source organism: Frankliniella occidentalis (assembly GCF_000697945.3). Taxonomy (NCBI): domain Eukaryota; kingdom Metazoa; phylum Arthropoda; class Insecta; order Thysanoptera; family Thripidae; genus Frankliniella; species Frankliniella occidentalis. Next base: position 168,556 of record NW_026267442.1, read on the forward strand.
GCGGCGTACCTCGTCACCTCAGCTGAGGCAGTTCGCCCAAAGGGAGTTAAGCTGCCATAAAACCATAAAAGCCGACCCCCTTCCCAGTTCTTTCCTACGCAACGCAGCACTATCAGCTTGTCTCTTCTCTTTGGTACTACTGATAAGGCGGTCGATCAGAGGGCTCAGTGCGTCTTCCGCCTTCAGTTGTCAACGCAGTCCCTCTTCGCACGTCGCGGCGCGTGTGGTAGAAGGTACGTCATAGCCGAGTTGTTTCTGAGCATCAGAGAGGCGTTGCATCGACGATTCACAAAAAGAGCTAGTAGCATTACCGTCCCGGGCTGACAGTACTCCTGGTGCACTACAGATATACTACGCCTAATACTCTGGGTGTTCTTCATTTGTATGCCCCTACCCCTCTCCGGCGAATAATTTGTCTGCGAAACGTTACAAGTTTTACCGCGTGTCCGTTTGCACTGGAATCCCCCGCCCTCCTTGTTGGTTTTATCCCAATTCACAATGGCAACAGCTGAATTATTGATACATTGGACGGCATTTTCCATTTTCCAGGTTTAACTTTGACTGATAACGCCCTAGTAGTTGAACTATGACATGGAATGTAGGTAAGTGTGTTCATCACTAAAAAGACCAATTATATCTCAGGACGTCGGTTAAAATATTATTTAACGACCAGAGGAGTGCTCTCTCGCAGTCAGGACACTCAAAACAGAGCACCGAC
>NW_026267442.1:174944-177305 GCF_000697945.3 Frankliniella occidentalis
CTTATTTTTCGCCAAGAAATGCCCCCAGTGCCCAAACGGTAGAAAATAGAGAAACAGACGAAATTTTTGTCCGAAGAACGCTATTCCAATGAGTTTACCTTTTAGAAACCCATAAAAAAAGAGATCCTCTGGTAAAATTTGATTTTTTGTTACCCAATGCCAGGCTGATATTGCACACTCTTCGCTCTACAACCCTAGCCCAGAACGCCGCTCAGCTCTACCTACCGGCGAGGAACTTTTGATCACCGCTGACGCCGAGAGCTACATGATCTCTCAGGAGCGCCCGGATGTCCCAACAATTTTTGGTCAGACGACGCGTGAAATGGGTTACTTTTTCCCTTTCTTTGGTAAGGAGTGAATGAGAATCATCTCATACGAATAGTCACGCTCAATAGAATTCTTTAACTTGAAGGGGTCAGGTGAAATGTAAGGGTTTAGGAGAATCACTACAAAAACACTTCAGGCCGCATCGATTTTTGGTATTGGTATATTTCAGTTATTTCTTATAGAGTTTACATTTACATAGATAAACCCTCTCAACCGAGGTCCACATTAAAAATTATTTTAGTAAAAAAACACACAAGATACAGTATATTAAACAATACTTCTGATAAAGTAACAACAATCAATCGTATCAGCCCTAAGTACCTCTCTCATTAAATTCCTACACCAATGAATAAAATTCTTTTTCTCGCAGCCATTTCTTTAACTTCGTTTTAAACACTTTCATATTTCTACGCTTCTTAATAAATGCATTGCATTAAAAATATTTATAATATCTGAACGTATGAAATTGATTTGGTTGTTATACTTATGAATGTCTTTCTTCATTCTGGTGCCATGGCCATGCCTTTTTTTTTATTATTTTCTTTGAAATATTCGAATGCGTTAACTGATGCCTGACTGTTAAGAAGAAATTGAAGTTAAAGTCAAAAATTAGGACTACAGGTTGATTGAGAGCATATATACACGCTAACTTTGTCGTTGACGCCGCCGGTGCGTGCACTCTCCCGGAGCATGCCGATCAACGCCTGCAGTCCTGACGGTTGAAGATTCAACAGCCACCACAGTCAGCGTGGATTCCGAACAAAGGCTTCCGCGCCGCCAAGTAGACAACGATGACAAGCTGTGGGCTGTGAAGCAGCATCTTTTAGGAGTAACTAGCAATTTCTGACAGTCACAGACCCATCCGCTGCAGCACAATCGTGCACACCTAAACGGACTGCATCGTCCAGTTGGAGGCGAAGATTGGCATGTTTCTGGAGAGTGCGCCCACCGGCGCCAACAGCAAGATAAGCGTTCATCTATGGTCTCAATATACCTTTAGCTCTAAATCAATGCAGCGGGTAGTTTTGCTGTAGTGACAATTTTCCCAAACCCTCCATTTTACAAGTCTGCCCTCTTAATTCTGTGTCTTTTGTACCAGACGTCGCAAACAACGATGCAGCCCTTGAGAATGCTATCAAAAATTTGATTACCTGGACACCACCTAGCCTGTTTCCCAGTGAAGAGACGCGAAAAATTCTAAAAATCCAGCGCAACTTGTCTGCTGAAGGAATCCCGGATACGTTGCAAAAATACTACTTCGAAACAGATGACAGTGATTGCAGCAAGGAATGCAGGATGGCAAAGGTAAAGACAACCCAATACATTTTCTCCTACATCGAAATTATATTAGAAGCGGCTTTTTCCATTGTTTCGAGGGGAAAATTGGACCCAAGTACAAATACACTTGAATCAAGAAATGATTTTTCTGAGTGTTGTTGTCTGACCGTCCGTTCATACCCTGAGAATAATGTGAGCCGAAGGTTTAAAGTGTTCAAGATGACGTCGTTTACAACAACGGAATGTTTCGTCCAAATCCTTTCAATAACACTCTTAATGCACTGTAAAAAGCTTGCGAAGAACTATTCTTTGCAGTGCAAAGAATTTTCAAGCGTTGTAAAATGCTTTGCATTGCGAACTAAATCCTTCGCATTGCAAACTAATTCTTTGCACCTTTCGAAGAAAATAGTTTGGAATGAAAAGAAAATAGTTTGCAATGCAAAGAAAATAGTTGGCAATGGAAAGAAAATAGTTTGCAATGCAAACTTCCTTACAATGCTTGAAAATTCTTCGGAAGAATTTTGCAGTGTGGGGTGAAAAGAGGTTACACGGACCTTTCACTCTGACACTTTGAGTGTCACATTTAGTCGCTCATTTGCACCGTTTTGTCGTCTTTACCGAAAAAGGTCCAGGAAAAGTCCAATCTCGGCCCTGAATATCGATTACACTCCTAGATACACAATATTTTGCGTCGGGATTCCTTAGAATACCAACCTGGTTGGCAAAAATCCCTTCCAAATGCATGAATAGTGATCG
>NW_026267442.1:181810-182402 GCF_000697945.3 Frankliniella occidentalis
CTAAAACGTAAGCTACAGGGGGAGTATAGTGACCTGACTCCTTAAATCGTTTTAGTCTACAATACTCAGTCTTCATATCAACAAAAGGGTCCTCAACAACATCGAACATTTTTTTAATGTCAGTTATAACTGATATATCAGCCTTACAATCATACAGAGCTTTGAGACACTTTTCTTTGACTGCACTAAGGTAGCCACTACTCAAGAATAAATCAGTATCATCAATTACATTCTGAACAAGATTACGAGGGAAATTCGTCTTTTTGTAGAGTTTTGCAGTGAATGCCTCAGCTTGAGCTTTAACAGCGCTTTGCAAGTCTTCAAGAGATATCTCTGCTGACACAGAATTTTCAGTCTCATTCTGTTCAGTCTTATTCTGTTCAGTTTCAGCTAGAGGTTTATACAAATCTTCACTTCTTACGGGGCTCTTGCCAACTGTGTGTTTACTCTGACTGTTAGAGTAAGGTAAACTAAGAGGAAGGGCATGCACTTTAACTAAATGTGCTGAAAAACTCTTTGAAGAATCGAAGCTCATTGCACATAAGGGGCCATCCATAAAGGACCGTCCGGTCGTTTTTGCCAAAAATGACCC
>NW_026267442.1:182511-185533 GCF_000697945.3 Frankliniella occidentalis
CGTCGGTTAAAATATTATTTAACGACCAGAGGAGTGCTCTCTCGCAGTCAGGACACTCAAAACAGAGCACCGACAACTCGCAGCAACCTCCCCGCGGCTTCTGTCGTGTACACTTGTCGACCTGTGCCCATATGGTACCGGTACGAACCATCGGGTAACGAAAAGATTTGTTATTTTAGTTTTCTGACGGTGTGAGGCTATCTTGTACACGGGCTGTGACACGCAGGTGCTCGATGTAAGGTTCAAGTTGTGTTTGAATTTCAGTATGAAATGGACATACCATACGCAAAAGGACGGCTCGCGAACACAGCAAACATTTTTCCGGGAACTTCCCGGTTGTATTCGGGAAGTACATTTTCCGGTTGCTCCAAATGTTATAACATGCATAGATATGACGAAAAATAGCATCCGGAAAATTACTTCCCGGATTCAACCGGGAACTTCCCCGAAATATATTTGCTGTGAAAAAAAATCTTACTCCAAAGACAATATTGCCTTGTTTTAATGGCGAATTTCATTTTGTGTCAGCTTGCACTTGAAACACACTTGTAAGTGTGGCATGGGCCGTTAGAGGTGTACACGCTAACGTTATGATCATTTGCAATGCAATGTTTTCAGCATGGCTTGTTGGTGCTGGACTAATCGCTGGCGCGGCACTATTCCTGAACGACGTTCAATCCACGTTGAAAGAAAATGAGAGGTAGTGATTCTTTAAGCATGTTTAATAAACCGTGTGGGCTTTAGTCTTAAATGCGCAACGTACTTCCAGATCGCCGGCTTTAGTATATGTCGAAGAGGGCGCCCTGCTGGGCGCTTGGGTAGATTGCGCTCAAGCTCATTGTGAGTATGCCGCCTTCAGAGGAGTGCCTTATGCTAAACCACCCGTGGGGCCCTTACGATTTAAGGTAGGTATATATTTTAGCAAGCAGGCTCGCACTTTTGCCAAACAAAGTGACAAGCTTCAAAGCTTCACTGTGCTGCACTCAGAAAATGGTAGACTTGAAACAAGGCAAAATGCGTTGCTTCATCACTATTTTTACCTCAAAAAAATACAAGGAAAATTGTCTTTAACTTAAGGCAAATGACTTTAAAATAATGTATAAATTTCCTTAGACCAACTTAATTTCCTTGAGGTTAACGGAAAAACCTTAAACCAAGGTCGAAAATTCCCTTTTTTTTTCTTTTTAAGAAAAATCCTTGGTTTAAGGATACCATTTTCTGGGTGTGTCGTTAGGGTGCTAGCTGGAGCGAAAAACGGAAATTGGCTGCGCGTCGTGGTGAAATGCACAACTTTTCAAAAGCCGATGCATTTAAAACATTTAAACACGGAGGTGAGAGGTGAGGAGGGGCGATTCTTTTATAACTCCTCGCCTCTCCTCTCTCCTGCAAGCGGCTCGTGAGCGGTCACGGCTGGCCGTGCCTCGGTCAGCGTAGGTCCAGCTCAGGCAGCGCGTCGGTCAGCTCGGTCGGTCAGAGGAGGCCTTTTTGCAATGCTCTGGTGGAATGGTCTATTGCTGCACTGTTCTATATTGTAGGCTCCACGACCCGCTGCGTATTGGGATGGAGTGCGTCTTGCGATAGAAGAAGAAAGCTTCTGCGTTCAAGACCACCAAGGCCAAACCGGATCAGAAGATTGTCTTTACCTGAACGTATACACGCCTCACATACCGGGAAAGGTAAATAACTTCTACATCTATATTTTATGTACAAAACGTACAGTACCCTGACAACCCTCGTAGTACAGAACTGTCGTACGACTGTCAGACAACAGTAGAAAAAAAGTTACGGACTGTCGGTGCGATATACGAAATGAGAAAAATGATTCTATCGTTATACTATCTTTTTTCCTGGGAACGAAAATCTTTGTCGGCCAGCTATCGTAGTGGAACCGAAAAACAAAAATGTTATGGATTCGATCAGAAATCGATAAAATTACAACAGAATGGTAGATAGTAAAAATTTGATAGACCAGCAACAACCATCTGACTTGGAAAAACCATCACTCTTAGATTTCCGTTATCGTCACAAGAATTGGCCGATGGAAAAAAAATTGCACTATGTGCGGCAGTCTTGTGTTACTAGGGAAGTCATGTACCTATATATATATTATAGCAATTTGACTGTTTCATAACCACCCTTTGCGGGACTCCTTGATACGGAAAGATTAGTAAACCTCCAGCATTCTCAAGTGCATTTGTTACTTGAATAATAAGCGTATGTCCCTTTAAGTAAAATTGGTCTCAAAAGAAGAGTATCAAATACTTTTCTTAAGTGCGTTTTTCTCTCGGACCGAGGACCTATTTGCTTTTCTAAATTCATGTTTAATACGCTCTATCGCTCCGCTGCGGTTGCTTCTAATCACGTAGATTTCATCGTCGCAGTACCCTGTGTTCGTCTTCTTGCATGGCGGAGGCTTTATATTCGGAGGAGCATCTGAAGCAGAATATGGCTCTGAGTACCTTGTGCAACAGGGCATCGTCGTAGTGACGGTGCAGTACCGACTCGGAGCGTTTGGTAGGAATTCGCTTTTTGAACTCAAATTGCGATCATACATTTACCCTATCAATTCTCATAGTACTACTTTGGAGGAAAAAGTACTGCCATCTGCTAATAAAAAAGCAGCTCTACTGTTTATATGTTTCTGCCAGGTTTCCTAAGTCTGGACACGGAGGACATGCCCGGCAATGCCGGGCTCAAGGACCAAGTGGCTGCGCTTCGCTGGGTTCGTCGGAACATTGATCGATTTGGTGGAGATCCTGAGAAAGTCACACTGGGAGGACACGCAGCAGGGGCTATCAGTGCGAGCTGGTTGAGCCTTCTTCCATCTACGTATTTTCCATTTTCCAGGTTTCCAGGTAGTAGTTGAACTATGACATGGAGTGTAGGTAAGTGTGTTCATCACTAAAAAGACTAATTATATCTCAGGGCGTCGGTTAAAATATTATTTAACGACCAGAGGAGTGCTCTCTCGCAGTCAGGACACTCAAAACAGAGCACCGACGACTCGCAGCAACCTCCCCGC
>NW_026267442.1:195733-196323 GCF_000697945.3 Frankliniella occidentalis
CTAGAGGTTTATACAAATCTTCACTTCTTACGGGGCTCTTGCCAACTGTGTGTTTACTCTGACTGCTAGAGTAAGGTAAACTAAGAGAGGGCATGCACTTCAACAAAATGTGCTGAAAAACTCTTTGAAGAATCGAAGCTCATTGCACATAAGGCTCGGGCCATTTTTTTTTTGTAGCTCAATGTGGTCCTTATGGGACCAGGTGCGTTCCCTAACCCACAACTTGAATTTTCAAGTTGTCGGTTACGGAACGATATTACAACCCACAACTTGAAAATTCTTACGTGGATACTATTCTGTCAATCACAAGCCCTCTGGGTTGAGGGATTTCCCAACCCGTGGGTTAAGAAATTCATCCACCCATGGATTAGAAAAATCCCACGACAAAAGTGAGAATCGAGCGTTTCACCACCCAAAACTGGGATTATCTTAAATTTTTTTTTACAGTGTACCCCGTCCCATAACTGTATCACCTACCCTATATATTTTGAAAATCATATAACAAAGTATGTTGTAAATTTATGACACTCCCGTCTTGTTTGTCGATTAATTCCAAGTCGAAACGTTGTTTGAATTTTTCTAATTTTTAG
>NW_026267442.1:197444-198849 GCF_000697945.3 Frankliniella occidentalis
ATCCAATATTTTCGGAAATAAATAAATTTATTTTTGGGCCACTTTTGTGGGAGAAACTCCCTCTAGCGCCCAAACGCTGAGAGATAGAGCAAAACGGACGAAATTTTCGTCCCAAGGGCCAAGTTACCCACTAGGCGATCGTAAACAAAATATTTTTCCCAACTTTTTTGGCCTTTCCTGTTTTCTTCGATACCCCTCTTCAGCCCCTTAGGGGTGGCTGGCAGGATTTGCCGTAGGCGTTTTGTTTTGTGGGAGCAAACCCCAACATCCCCTGAAAATTTGAAGTCTCTAGCACATCTCCTTCTTGTGGAACAGACAGACAGACAGACAGACACGAGGTCGTTTGCATAAGCCCGCTGGATAGCTTTTCAAAGCAGAAGGGCGGGCTAAAAATAGCAAAAAAATAGACAATATTCTCAAAATGAGTTCACAAAAAACAAAATTATAACTTACTACAGTTTAGCCTCACATTAAACAGGCACAAAATTACATACCATAAATGTTTTCATCAAAGTCAAAAATAAAAGTAATTCATTTCCTTTACCTTATGGTTGGAAAAGTCCATAGACAAGAAGCAAATATTATCAAACCTTAAAACAAATACTACAAAACATGAACTGAAATCTTACACTTATGCCGCCGCCCACGTGTGCATCCTCCCTCGCTCACTCAGATACTATGCCAGTCGCTGTACGGTAAATTGACTTGATTAAGGCTGCTTAAAAAAAACGTATTTTCCGGTATTCTTTTTACTCAAAAAATGTGACGTACTTCTTCAAGTAATGCGTCCCGTGATCTGCCACTGAAACAATACAGACTGGAATAATTCTTGAATTCGTATCATCTGCTTTCACGATCCGTTCCTGAACGGAACTTTTTGGGGTCACTTGTCCAAGTATGAACTAGTAGGAACTCTACGGACCAAAATTTCGCCCGTTTGGCTCTATCTTTAACCGTTGAGGCGCGAGGGGGAGTTTTCCACACGGAAATGGCCCCCCACCGCCCCCCACATATAAATGTTTCTTAGATATTTGATCTCCTCTGGCGGGGTAACTCGTCAAAACAAAATCCTGGGGAACAAATTTTGTGACAAAGTCGCTTGTCCCTAGTGCAAAGCACGCACGGCGCTCCGGCGTTGGCGAAACCACGCAACTCGATTTTTGAGGTGATTTAGAGACCTATGACCTATACCGTTGGGAAGAGGGCGTTTCCCTCTTCCAGAATAGCGCCCAAGAACTTTGCGTGGTTTCGCCCGGGCCGGACCTCTGTGCGTGCTTTGACGGGGGCTCCGTGGAGTTGCGTTCTTTGCAAGGGTATTCCAATGGAGCGCTGCCCGGAACAAAGAAGAACAAAAACGGATACAGAGAGCGGTGGTGGGGGCGGGTGGAGATGAGCCTCCCCGCCC
>NW_026267442.1:211144-211602 GCF_000697945.3 Frankliniella occidentalis
GCAAAGTGATTACAGTTTTGTTGTTCCCAGCATTCTTCTTATTTTCAGCTTTACCGGTATGCGTTAATACGATTTAATGCAGAAGAATGCGGGTAAGAAGAAACCGAAAATAGGGTACTCCGGGGCTCGTCTGGACCGGAAGGAGAAGAACAAAAATCTTTGGGCCGGTCGGGCGCGGGGAGGAGCGGGGTACTGCCCCCACCCTGCCCCGCTCCTCGCAGCGCCCGAAGATTTTTGTTCTTCTCCTTCCGGTCCAGCCGAGCCTCGGAGTACCCTATCGTTCTGCTTTAACGTGGTGACTTCCGTTTTCCTGTTCCCTGCATTCTTCTGCATTTCAGCTTTACCGGAATGCTGTATTGGCTAAGGAACGCGCTGAGAATCCACCCGAGCCTCGATCACGTGATCTCCGTGCCTGTCCCCTGCCACCGAGTTTCCTGCAGCCTGCCGCCGCCCCCCCC
>NW_026267442.1:212807-214137 GCF_000697945.3 Frankliniella occidentalis
ATGCTGCTGAGAAAAAGAAAACGGAACTCGCTATGCTTTCATTTGGTGAATTCCGTTTTCTTGATTCCTGCCTTCTTGATTCTTCTGCATTTCAGCTTTCCCGGAATGCTGTACACCTGAAATAGCTGTGACATGCCACAAAGCAGTGAGCTGTGTACCCCAATAGACCGTTCCGACAGTGCGCTTTTTGAGAAGAAATGAACAAGTCGTGACCGGAACCAGTACCTAAAGTGCGCTTATTTTTGTCATTTGACAGTGCAGTTTGACGTAAATGACCTCGATTAAATCTCTAGTAACTGTCAATTTTAGTTTTCACTGATTTAAGCCATTATTTTAGAACTGTTTCCGGTGGTGATTTCATTAATTCTTCTTTAAACGGGCACTGCCGGAACCATCTATTCTTCGTAAAACGGGCACTGCCGGAACCATCTATAGGGTATTGGTCTAGAGCGCTGAGCGGATGTAGAAGAACAAAAATGGAAGGTGGAAAGGCGCCCGCATTCCTCCCCGCGCCTGCCCTCCACTTCTCCCCGGGCGCTCCCCCACTCCGCCCAGTGGAGGCCTAACCATACGCCAAACGATGTTGCCAGCTCCACTTCGCTCCGCAGGCGACTCCGTTTGGCAGGGCCGGGCCTAGCTTCGCCTGCCGGTGGCGTTTGGTCGGGCCAGCCCGAAACAAAGTTATAACCTGAATGTTGTCTGAATCTTGCAGAGGTTGACAGTACATTCGTAGATAAAGCGCAGTTAGACGGCAGGTCATCCTTAGTCAATCGTCAGTCCATCGGTAGGCAAACCGTAGCCAAACAGTTGACCATCCTCTTTGACAGTGTGCGAGAGAGACAGAGCTAGAAACCCGAAGCAGCGGATGGCGATGTCCCGAACCTTGCCGAACGAACCCGGGCGAACGGGACCTGTCCGAGCGGCCGAGCTTCGCCTGCCGGTCACCTGAGGGCGTGGCGTGGCGTGGCGCTCGGCTGACTTCGCATACGCGCCACCCGCCGCCACGCCGGCCCAGCGAACGGGGCCCGTTTGGTGATCGAGATTCGACGAGCGAGCGCGGACGGGACAGGCGACAACGAGCGGGCAGCAGCTCCGAGTAAGCAGCAACGAGCAGCTTCCGGACGTGGATTCCGGTCTCTGCCCCGTACCGAACCCCGGCCCCTGGAGTGGGGGTTGGACCGCTTGCCCCACGGCCAGAGCGGGAGCGCTGTGAAAGATGCTCGGTAAGGTCACGGCAGAGTAAGATGAGGGCACCTTCGCAAAACGACACGGAATAAAGCATTCCGGTAAAGCTGAAATGCAAAAGAACGCAGGGAAGAAGAAAACGGAA
>NW_026267442.1:214622-214933 GCF_000697945.3 Frankliniella occidentalis
CAGAGTAAGATGAGGGCACCTTCGCAAAACGACACGGAATAAAGCATTCCGGTAAAGCTGAAATGCAAAAGAACGCAGGGAAGAAGAAAACGGAAACCACCATGTTAAAGCATAGCGATTTCCGTTTTCTTCTTCCCCGCATTCTTCTGCATTTCAGCTTTTCGGGAACTACATATTCTCTTGTGTGTAGGTGTAGGACTACCATAATAGGGTATTTCAATGGAGCGCTGGCCGGAACTAAGAAGAACAAAAACGAATACAGAGCGCGGTGGTGGGGGCGGGTGGGGAGGCTCCCATCCACCCGCCGCTCC
>NW_026267442.1:215617-216373 GCF_000697945.3 Frankliniella occidentalis
TAAAATAAAAGCGTCATTTTGGGGACCTGTGTTTTTTGATTTTTTTTAAATCCAGTTTTCGGGTTAGAATGCTCTTCTTCGAACTCGATCTGTCTTTATATGACACACAAAACGACCCTGAAAATCCCAGGTCGCTAGCTCAATAAAGCATTCCGGTAAAGCTGAAATGCAGCGGGGAAGAAGAAAACGGAAGTCACCATGTTAAAGCATAGCGATTTCCGTTTTCTTCTTCCCCGCATTCTTCTGCATTTCTGCTTTACCGGAATGCTTTATTCGTTCTCGAGTTATCGTGCGCACAGTCAAACAGACAGACAGACGCGAAACTTTTTGATCATCACTGGAGTAATAGGCTTCGCTAATCGCTCAGCCAACCACACATCATGATGTGCACGTGCACGGGTCGAACCACACCCTTTTTTGGGCTTAAGGTTCCCTGAATTATCTAGTATCACTAAAACGTTGACTTTTACATAACATTCTAAATTCGAACTTTAAACTAGGTAAATGTACGCCAGACCACGTCTCGCGTAACAGGCTTCGCGATATCTCACGAAACACTGTTACGCTGCGACGCGCCTGCCGTACATCTACCTTGGCTTGCGGCGCTGACACCCGAGTTTGGTAGTGGAAAAGTGGACAAAGGTACTGGCCTCCGGCCCGTCAAAGTAGGGCTGTCCGGTATTGAAATTTCAGTACCGAACTTCGATATTAAAAAAATACCGAAACTTGTCGGTATCGGTTATTGATACCGTACCG
>NW_026267442.1:216683-217239 GCF_000697945.3 Frankliniella occidentalis
AACGAACACCTATGTTCTGTGTTGCAGGTTTGCATACTGTTTCGTGCCGCAAGGGCTATGGCGCATTATGAGCTTAGTCAAAGAGCCAACTCACATAACATCAACAAGTCCAGAATAATTATCTTGGCCAAGATAACTAGAAAAAGTGAACGATTTGATCTGTTTATCAATACTGTTTCCGGTGGTTATTGATTCTTTTCTTTCTTCTTCCACAGTCGGTGGAATGGTCTATTGGCTGAGGATCACCTGTCGTATAACTGCGCTTTACCCACGAATAAACAGTCACCCTCGATAAGATTCAGACGACATTCAGGCTATCACTTTGCCTCTGGTGCGGCCCGACCTATATTTCACTTTGTAAACTGACGGGTCCTTCAACCCCCCCCCCCTTCCCCGCTTTCAAGAACTAGTTCCGCCCCTTCCCCATCTAAATTTCTTGCAGAATTTGAAAGAGCACCCACTAAAAATCTTTGAACCCAAATTTTGCCGAATTTTCAACGATTTTTGAGCCTTCTTCCCCCTGGAGATAAAAAAGTTTCTCGAATGGATACAGCAC
>NW_026267442.1:217860-218230 GCF_000697945.3 Frankliniella occidentalis
TGTTTTTCACATGGAGGTGAGGGAGGAAATGACCCCTCGCCCGGGCTTTCATGTATTTGCAGGGAAGCCTCTCAGTTTGAGATTCCCTTTGGCATTCTTCATTGGCCCGCCAATGGCCCGACCGGCCAAGACGACTCCGCCGACTCCAGCATCCCGCATGATCCCGCATCGGGCCAGATCGGATGCGGAGGTCGTCCCGCTCGGCCGCGTTCGGCTCGGCCTTCGGCTTCTACGTATGAGCCAGTGGGTACAGTTCGCCAGTATCCGACACATTTGTGTTGATACTGTCTGATACCGCAAAAACGAATCAATTTACAGTATCTCTCGCAAAATGACTATCGTAATAAAGTTCTTAAAAGTGTTTTTTTTT
>NW_026267442.1:218925-220438 GCF_000697945.3 Frankliniella occidentalis
AACACGTCAGTAGCGAGAAGAGAGGTGGCATAGAGAATCAGGAGGTCATTTATCGCCATCAGTTGCACAGTTAAAAAAAAAGTCAACTTCACGAAGAATTCCTTGGGAAAAATGTTGTCATAACTCTTTCTGAATTAGAGGTGTTTTGTACTTACAATCAACAGAAATGAAACTGAATCTCTATACAGTCTTACTGATAGGGTATTGGTCTAGAGCGCTGAGCGGAAGTAGAAGAACAAAAACGGAAGGTGGAAAGGCGCCCGCACTCCTCCCCGCCTGCAGCCTCCTCTTCTCCCCGGGCGCTCCCCCACTCCGCACAGTTGAGGAGAGGGGGACGGCCCGGGCGCCTTTCCACCTTCCGTTTTTGTTCTTCTACTTCCGCTCAGCGTTCTAGACTAATACCCTATTGACAGTTGTTTATTTTTGATTAGAACAAGGATTAGAATGCGTTAACTTTTTTGCATCATTATGCCGGTCACCTGAGGGCGTGGCTTGGCGTGTCGCTGGACCGACTTTGGATACGCGCCACGCCACGCCTGGCCATCAGACGGGACCCGTTGACAGGCTCGGGTCTCAGCGAGTGGGAGTGAGCGAGCTGGACGTCACGGTAAAAACAATGTCTCATTTTTAAACGAACCCGTTTCTACCACGCGGGCCGCGTGCGGGGGGCTAGAGCTTGATGTCGCCGCGACCACCTGTTGGAGTGCATCTCCACATTACCTCAGTATCGATAACAATCGACACTGTGCTCCGGGCCCCGCCCGGGCCCCGCCGCGCCGCCCCTTTGTTGAGTGTATCCATAACAGAAAGCGAAATGAAGAAAATTTCTAGAATGTTAATGCAGCCACCATGAATTCGGAAAGTCAACCAAACTTTCTGCGGTGCACGCATGTATGCGACCTCACCGACAACACAGTTTAAATTCAGTTACCAGAGTGATCAGAACGAACACCTATGTTCTGTGTTGCAGGTTTGCATACTGTTTCGTGCCGCAAGGGCTATGACGCATTACGAGCTTAGTCAAAGAGCCAACTCACATAACATTGGCACGGAAACTTTCCGCACGCATGGTAAACTGAGTTTAAAAAAATAAAAGTATTACTTTCGATTCATTAGGGTAAATGAATTCGTCTTCTTTATCAAGGGTTCGTTTCGCAGTTTATACGAAGTGTTAACGTTTTTGAGGGAATAGGAAACCTTGAGGAACTCTCCTGGTTTGACAACAACTCCTCAGATTTCGAGGAAGTCTCCTCAAAGAATGTGGGATTTTTCCTCATCTTTTGAGAATATTGCTCAAAATCTATGGGAAGATCGGAGGACTTTTCCTCAAACATGGGATTTCCTCAAAGTTTTCCCTCTTTCCTCAAAAAATGAGACGTTTTTACCGTGGCCGAGCCGAGAGCGGATGGGACGGGTAACAGAGCCGAGCGGGACGGAACGGGCTGCGTTTTGGTGTGGATGCTGACCTCTGCTCAAAAAGGCGATCCCAATGGTATAGAAGTCACTGCAAATA
>NW_026267442.1:220488-222378 GCF_000697945.3 Frankliniella occidentalis
GGTTTCTCGGCTTTAGTGTAGTCTAGGCTATGCTTGATTCATATTTCTTTTCCTTCTCTGCGCGGGCTCTCATCTCACATCAGAAAAGAGCAAAGTATGTTTTTGAACAATTCTCTTTTCTTTTGAGACATTTTCTTTGTAATTGTCTTGTTGACAGTCACAGTCTTTTCTTAACCTCCTCCTCAAATGTTCTTTATTCAAAGCTGCCAACTAATTTGATGCTCTGTTGACTTCTCAAAATCAAAACTGGTTGTTATCTTGTGAATTATGTACGTTATTGTTCAACTAGCAATTAAAAAGGCTTGAAAATTTAATCAGTTTCAGTTATGCATTGTGGATGATTTATTTAGGATTAGTCTTATTTGTGGCAACAACCCCCAAAATAAAAGTGCTAAATTTATTAATTCTAGGGGAGCATATGTGAATTTGTCAAGTTCGATGGTATTTAGTTGGTAAACTTTTGTGTATTTTTGTCTAGTTGCTGGACGCTGATTCCCTGCCGTTGCTTCACGCCCAGTTGATTAACACGAGACTTGCATCTTTTTTTGCGGTGTCATTCTTCAAATGAAGTGCCGACATACTATTGGACAGTTCAGCTGGTAATTTTCCTTCCTATGTTTGCTATCAGTTTTTTTTCTTATTATTTTGTTTGGAATAGAACGAAAAGTAAGAGCTTCTTACTGTTGCAGGTATACTGCTTTGTGAAGAACACAATCTCAGGAGGTTTCTACTTGCTGATTTCTCTTCTATTATTTACAAGGTGGGTTAGTATGTAATTGGACTTCCGCATGCATACACAGTATGGTGTCTTTCTTAACGTGCTCCTGTCTTTGTCTTGTATATTCTTTAGTTAAGAGTCATATAAAGAAGTGGCATGATTTGTAAGGTTCACCAGTTCTCAAAGCAAAAGCATTTATTTTATACCTACGGACATGGTGAATGCATATGGTGAAAAACTTCTAATAATTTATTCAAGGTATTTGTTGAAACAATTTGGAGGGATGAGTGCTGTTTCTAAGTCACATGATAGTAGTTTTAACCTTTGTGGGGTCCTCCTTTTTGTTAAGCAACAATGGAATTAATTTGTAAAATATGTAAGAAAAAATGCACCAGTGGAGAACTTTTAGTTGAACATTTTGATAGAAACCATCGTGTTTCTCCAACATCTCGCTTTCGATGTGGCTTTGAAGGCTGTGAAATTTCTTTTATAAAGCTTTTCAATTATCAATGCCACATTCAGCAATTTCATAACAGTTCATCAAATGATCCAGCCAAATGTGCATTCTGTGACTATAGAAGTGAAAATAAGTCAACTCTTAGAGTCCACAAGAGCAGGAAGCATGCTGGGGAGCCATATGTTTCTGAATCGAGCAACAAGCAAATGAGATTTGAGGATTACGGTGACCCTCAATCAAATAATTGTAGTAAACTGCAGACTGAGCATGACGTTCACAACCAAGAATATCCATCTAAAAGTAACTTTGAAACGAGGAGTGACAAAGATGATTCTGAATCCATACGAGATGAAATTAAGAAGAAATATATCAACTTTTACATCTCTCTAAATTCAAAGCTCCACATCCCAGATTCGACTTTACAACATGTTATCAATACCCACCATGTACTTGCCCAAGATTCTCACCGTGTTATGGGAACAGAATTGCTGAGTGGTTTAAGGAAGATTGGTGTCCTTGTCGACAGTAATGTGGAAGAGTTAGTGAAAACAGTTTCTCGCAGCAGTGTAATGCTTGAAATGCATGATCCTCATGGGCCATTGAGATCTAAATACATGCGCGAGAAACTGTTCAAATCAAATCTCTTTCACTTTGTGTCCCCAACTTCTCATAAATTAGGACTTAACAGTGAAAATATCAAGAGAGTTTACCATAC
>NW_026267442.1:222428-224318 GCF_000697945.3 Frankliniella occidentalis
TACAGTTATCGTTATTTCTGATTGGTTTCAGTTGTTTAAAATATCTCACAAATGCATTACATGTAATTTCTGTTAAAAATCCAGTCTATTTCGTTAGAAATACTGGAAATTATTAATGGAACATTAAACCCTAATCTTTATTTTTTGAACAAGGTGCTTCGCTATCGGCTGCAACGGCCTTTGTGGTGACATGTTCTGGTGCACCTGCCCAGATGACAATACCCTCTGCAAGCACATCCACAAAGTGCGCATCATGACGCACCGCTCAACACTCTCCCCGGCCCAACAGGCGAGCACAACGAGCGCCGACACCCGCTGGCATCAGGGACTTACCGTGGGGCGTCGGGTAAGTCAGTAGAAATATTAGATCATCCAGGAGCAGGGCATGATAACTTTAAAAAACGTTATTTCACTTTTTCGGCATTTATCTTCTGAACGGTAAGACTCATGAGCGTGAATGAGTGATTAGTAGAAAGATAAACGTTCACTGAATTTTCGTTACACTATCATCGGAAGTCCTCAGACTACTCCTTGTGCCCTTAAATAATTTTCGTTCCAAAACGATTTAACGTTAAATCATTTTGGAACGAAAATTATTTTAGGGAACAAGGAGTAGTCTGAGGACTTCCGATGATAGGGTAACGAAAATTCAGTAACGTTTATCTTTCTACCAATCACTCGTTCACGCTCATGTGTCTTCCCGTTCAAAAGATAATGCCGAAAAAGTGAAATAACGTTTTTTAAAGTTATCATGCCCTGCCCAGGAGGACTATTTTTAAAATTAAGATGAGCAAATTGGCAAAATATTGAGTCTTGGAGACAGATATGAGCGTTTCCCCGTTTCTGACCTAGCACGCCGACCGCCTGGCCGGTCTCTGCCAGAGCCCTGTATCAAGCGAGCATTGGATGCCTGCATATGGCGTCCGAAAGTGGTTGTGGGAGTGAGAAGCTTGCGTCGCGCCGCACTATAGCTATCCCTCTGCTCCCTCTCACTCCGATTCGCTTCTGGACGCCATGTAGGCATCCGAGGTCCGAGGCTGCCTCGATGCAGAGCTCTGGTCTCTGCTGCTCTACTGTCAGAAGAGACCTGACAGGCGGCATGAGAGAAGAGTGCCCTGGAGCCCCAGGTTTTTCCCGCAAGTCGCCGCCTGACGGACTTTGACAACACCCTAACGCCGCTGTATTGCGGTCGCAGACAATTTCAGTGGTCTATGTCGGAACCTTGCGCGCGCTACCCACTCTTCATGCTGGGGTTCGCTTTCGCTTAACCCTAACAAATGAAAGTATTTTAGCAAGGAATACATAACCAGAGTCATTACACTTAATGAAACTGGAAACTCTAGAACCTCTAGTGTAAGAACTAGTTACATAGAGCTGCTTATTATAAAAAGCAAGAGAAAATGTTGAAAAATTACAAGGTTCTCCAAACACTACACTTAGCCTGTTGCCAATACAATCACAAAAAGCATTTGGTGCATTATCATAGTTTCCAACAACGAACATGTTCTCTGATATTTTTTCTTAAATGCATAGCCTACTTTTTTTTTCTATTTTTTTTTTTTTCACAAAATGATTTAGGCAGACCCTCGGGCAGCTTACTAACTTTTAAATCCAAGTCCGTAAACAAGTTCAGATGCTTTGCTATTTGAAGACCTGCATGCCTAGTACCATGGGCTGAATTGGCTAATTTTCCATTTAGGCCCTCAAAAGTGGAAGTGCTTGAAAAAAACAGGGGACCCAGGTCTCTCACACATTCGTGGAGATGCCTTAGCAGATGCAGATTTGAACTTATGTGCCTTTTGCCATAAAGTTGTTGAAAATTAGCACAGAATCTCGATAACACTAAACCAGCATTTGTAAAATCCTCAACAGAAATGCTATCTGAATTTA
>NW_026267442.1:224707-226461 GCF_000697945.3 Frankliniella occidentalis
GAACCCGCGCTGAGGGTGCCAACACCTGTAACAAAATGTTGATGATAACATGACAGCAAACGGCTAGAACACAAGTACCACAATCACAACATACAAACCTGGACCAGGTTAAAACACAAACTATTTTCTTGGAGAACCAACGCTGCGAGAGATGGAGCCTCGTTCACTAAACTCAACTGACTGTGCACTCCCTCCAGTCCAACAGCACCTCTTATATGCTGCGTGTTGAGGTGGGCGAAGTGGGGGTTGTCCTTGTTGCCGAGCAACAGGCTAGTCGGAGCAAGACCAAGGTTACGTAAATATTTCCTCAACACACTGCATCAATACAGCCTTTGTCGAAGGGCCATGTACCTGCAAAAAAGACTATGAGAGAAAAGGTTGCACAAGTTGGAGCAACAGGCTAGACAAAGCATTAATCATGACCAAGGTTGCATAGTCTACCGCAAGTTCAGGACCTTGCTGCTATTCATGAGTTCACCACAACGTTACGTACAAGGCTATGAAAGAAAAGGTTGCACAAGATGGAGCAACAGGCTAGACGAAGTGATGACCAAGGTTGCATATCCTACCACAGGTTCCGGGTCCCTATTCATGAGTTCATGGTAAGGTTATGCACAAGGCTACGGGATTGCACAAGATACTGCCGCTCTACAAGATATAAACCCACCGTCGACTGCAGACCGGTACCATTTGCAAGCAGTCTGAAGCAGTGAGTGGTCGTCTCCAAACAGTGTTCTACTGTGAAGTGTGTGTGAAGTGTTTATCGTGAATATCGTTTCAATTGAAATTCAATTTTCGAAGAAGCACCAACTGCCGAACCAACAAAAGTTAGTGCCAAGTGCTGTCGAACCAACAAAAGCTAACCAAAGTTATCATTACCAATCTCCAACTTACTGTAAGTATGAACCTTCAAAATCTTGTTGAGAGGCGTATTGCTACAGAACCTAATCTTTTTACGTTTCTCCAATTGGTTGTATGTAGTTTTGAGAATAGAATTTTGCAATAAGATGGGTTAGTGACAGATAAAAAATATCACTACTTTTCAAATTTGTACGAGAACTTGAAACAGAGATTTGTAAAACTGCACACATGTGCACTTGTAGAGATTCTTGACTGTCTACGAAACAACGACAATCAAAAAGAGTTGTATAACTTCTTCCGGAGCTTTTAAATGGGTTCAAATGTTGTTGTGAATGGTCTGCATGTTTTAAATTGGTACGATGACAGAACGGACATAGTGAAGCTTAGGGGAGTTACGGACCTATGGTTGCCTTTGCCAGAACTTCATACCGACATCACTTACTAGGACCAATTAAAACCCTTAACTTAAATATAGCAACTAACGAACATTCTGAATGTCTCATTACAATCACAATGAATAAGATTCGCAAGTGTATTCAAGAATTCACTTTCAAGCCTGAAAGAATAGAGATAAATTTGACCACATTTGTTAAGCGCCCTCGTGTTTACGGTACGAATTTTTATGTGACAAGAGTGTATTCTTTAAAAACGTTTCACATAACTGGATATAAGTGGTCAAATTTTTGGGACGACTGCCCGTTAGATCAACTGCTACGCAACAAAACATTGATGGTGTTTCCGCCAAACACACTGCATCTCATTCGAGACGATATTACGTTATTTTGTACAAGAATCTCCCCTTCAACCTATCACCGATAATTTTGAGTACTTTTGTTGGTTTGGCAACATTTTGTGTACTGTTTTCGAGGCCTGTTTGTTTCAAGTACGGAAAT
>NW_026267442.1:226511-228411 GCF_000697945.3 Frankliniella occidentalis
AACGCCATGCGCGCCTGTGGAGATGTCAGACAACCTGAGTTACTAGGACAACCCCATTTAGAACCAATGATCTCACTTTATGCAGAGAGCTAAAGTCTTGTGTTTTTGTACTTAGTCAAGAGAATTACCTTAAGTGGCTGGAATTTAATTATCTTTTTCTTTTACTTGAAATAGTTTTATTTCCAAACATTTTAAATATATTAATGCTTTGGCAACTGGAGTCTTTTGATGCAGTTTTAATATCATTTCATATTTGATTGTTCAAAAGAACTAACAGCAATAACGCAAAGTTGTTAGGTATGTCACTGGTTGTCTGAAACAAAATTGTACTCATTACTGGTGGAATTAAGAGACATAGTTAATATTATTCCAAAATATGCGACATACCTTTTCGAGATCTGAACCATCTATCAGCAGCTTTCATCCTTAGCAAGGAGCTTATAAATCTGACCTTTCTTGAACATATTGGGTTCAACATTACAAGCAGCAGTATGTCTTGTAAATTGAGTGTCTGCTGAGCCTCACTAAATGCGTTACTTTGTTTAATGACAGTCGGTTCTAAGTTGGTGACTTCATAGTCTTCGGTTGCCTCATTTTTATCCTCAACATATCCCAACTGCCACTTGTTTTCCATTCCATTTGCATACACAACAATACCTCTGACATCAGAAAATGCTATACCAGAGCCAGTGCTGGATATTTGTTTTTCCTCTCCAGTGAAAGCATTGGAATAAGTTTTCAGAGTTACTGAAAATTTTCTTCTTGATGATATTATGGCATGACGAGATTGGATTCCTTCCATTGGTAATGCAGTTTGGAATCTTCTTTCTAAAGTTTTACTGTGCTCTAGTACTTCTTGGGAGCTTTTATAAGAGAAATTCACTGTCTCACTTTTTTCAGTTGAAAACTGAAACAGCTTATGTGCACTTAAGATATTTTTCTTTGGGTCAGTGTTTCTCAGACTGTGTAGCCAGGCTGTTCTTTTCACAGAACCACCAAGTCCATCACAAGCACATTTGCCGTGACTTGTTCCAAAATATTGCCACTCAGCAGCGACTCCGAAGTCTTGCTCATGGAAGAAAGGATTCGCCACGGAGTACCTGTTTTTATGTTGCACAGCTGACCCATCAGAGAAATAGTAAACTCTCTTTAAGTTTCCATTAGTAGCCTTTAGAAACTCAATCAACTTCACGAAAGAAAAATAAACTTGATGTTCATTGAAACAAAATATAAATATAATAAAAGTCATGGAATTGAAAAAAATAAAACCTTACCTGGAAGAGTGCAAAGGCTGACGTTTTGTGCTGAAGGTGATCAGATATTACGATAAATGATGACTTCCTTATGTCACCATTGAGTCTACTATAGCACATAATTGGATGGACAGTGCATTGCTGTTGGGCAAAGTAACTTGCTTAAGACATATCTTGACCCACAAAAGTATAATTTTCTGAAAAGTCTGCATTAATTATTACTTCTACTTCCTGTAAATTTGTCATTCGGTCTTCATGAAAATTGCTGTTTGGCAATAAATGAATGTGGAATTAATCGTTTAATTTGATCTATAAAGTCATCAATAAAGTCAGCTGAAGTTCTATTGATAGTGTCAAGGTCACCACGATCAACAGTATTTTGCTGAGAAAATGATAGTTCTTGACACGCTGCATACATTTTTGATTCCTGTTAACTCTGGCTTTGGCTCGAACTTGCTCAGTGAACATAATGCGGTAATTGTTTACTTGAGTGACTCCTCGCCCTGGAGTCACCCAAGTATACCATCCGAAAGGTATTTTTCAGTAGAATCCTGAACAGTATTTATATATTGGCGCTCGAGTCTGGTTTTCCTCAAAATTAAGTAAATATGCGTCGCCGCTAACCTTCAGATGCACTTTGAAGACGG
>NW_026267442.1:233575-236539 GCF_000697945.3 Frankliniella occidentalis
TTTGTCGGCAGGGGTGAACCGGTTCAACCGGAAGTGCCCGCTGCACCTCCGGACACACTGGTTTCCGCGCCAAAACTTTTTAATAAAGTCGTCTACTCACGGACAGACGCACACGAGGGTGTCATTTGGACACCGGAAGTACCGCGCAGTAACCGGAAGTAACGCGTAGAGGAACGTAATAATGAAGATAACGAGTAAAATAATTTTTTTTGATATATTTAATATCTAAATAATGTACTTTATGCAATTAGGAACAATTTACAACATTCCAACAATGTGGAAACGTGTTTTCGGTCTTCCCCGTGTTCCCGTCGTCCGCATGCAAAAGCACTTAATGCTTTCCTGAAACAAAAAAATGTAAATATCTTTACTCTTACTTTTCTATGATTTGAAAAGTAATAAAAAATCTTTCTTAGTATCTATTTGAGGAAGAGTTTTCCTGCTCTCCAAGCGGCTTTGTATAAATCCTTCCCTAGATTTTTCACCACAAACTGCTGCTGACGCCTCTGTGACAATCTTAACGCCCCTCTCGACGGCCTGAGTGTGGCATGGAAGTCCAAAGAAGCTTGGTTGTTGTCGTGACATGGCGATTTCCCTAATTTCTTCATCGCTGTAAAATCGTAATAGAGGAGGCTCTGTTGGTCTGCTCGGCCACGTTATCATGTCTGTGTACGAAGTAGCACTGAAGTTCACCTTGGGAACGCGGAACTTTCTCTGGTCATCTGGAAATAACGTACGTACTAATTAGAGACCAAAATTTAAAGCACCAAACTTAGTTGAATTTTACGTTCACCCTACCTGGAGTTCTGTCCTGGTAACGTCTCCCTGCTATGATGATAGATGCCGCCTTCAGCCGAGTCTCTTCATTCTCATCAAATAACATTGCCAGAACCACATTCTCCTGATGGGCGAAAAAGGCGTTAGTCTGGATAACTTTGTTGACG
Source organism: Frankliniella occidentalis (assembly GCF_000697945.3). NCBI lineage: Eukaryota > Metazoa > Arthropoda > Insecta > Thysanoptera > Thripidae > Frankliniella > Frankliniella occidentalis. Next base: position 234,520 of record NW_026267442.1, read on the forward strand.
ATGCAAATATACGGCGCAGGGAGATACCTGTGAAAATGCGGAAAAACGTTAGAATCAGTTCTGTTTAAGTTTTCAATTAATTTAGATTTTAAAGAATACATACCTGGATCGCTCAATTGCCTTAAAAATGTGACGAGCACCGTCGGTACAAGAAGGCCTTCTCTTGATGTCAAACCACTGAGGGACATAGACCTGCATGACAAATGTAGCTAAAGTCACTAACGATCCTGATGGGGCTTCGGTCGCCACGTAAAGACGCATTATCCTACACGCAAGTGTGAGCCACCTAGCATGGTTTAGAGGGCCGGGTTGCAAATCAGCTACATTAGGAGGCACGGTCCCTTTGGCGACCGAATGAGCCATCTGAAGCAAGTACGCCTGATCACTGCTTAAGTCGGGAACGCTGTAAAAAGGAAAACAATATTAGAATACGAATTATTTATTATTCAGTTAGTAGCACTTTAACGGAATTGTACTCACTCGGGTGGGGGAAGTTCCACATAGATAGCAGAAAAGTCCACTACTGGCAGAAGGTGGCAAGTTGGTAAAAGTTGACCGATAGGACCTTTGTAAGCTCGTGGACCGTTCGTCGGTCCGTCAACAGACTCCATCATGTGCTTCAAAAGTAACTCGTTGAAATGTAAGAGGCATACAAACCATTGGAGGGGCCTTTTTCATTCTAACTCAAGAAGACGAATTACACCTCCCTTGTGGCCGGTGTTCACAGAGGTTCCGTCACATCCAATACTTGATATCTTCTCCAAACTTATACCTTTTGACTCGAAATGACTCAAAAGGCTGTTTGAGATGGACAGGGCATGGCCTGTAAGAAAAATAATTTAACAAATGTTAGCACATTTAAAATATGTAAATGAAAGTAACAGGCTTTAAAATAGTTCATTCTTACCGGTAGTAGGTGTTGAGTGACCCAGAAATCTTGAACCTGGCTCGGCAATGATTGCGATGTGCTCTTCTTTGATCTTTTTGCGTCGCCATCTCCCAAGTTCTGTTTTTTCAAATTTTAACGTTATGTCCTTGCGTCCATCAAAGTATAGAGATTCCGGTTCTGTGATTTTATTACGCTCGAGCAATGTCTGCCGCACCTTATCTCGCTCGCGCCGAACCTTACTCCTGTCGATGATGTTGGCCGTATCATGTTCCTGAATAAGCCCAACATCAAGTAGAAGGGCAGAAGCCAAAGCCGCGGCTGCGCGGTCGCTTATATTGAACCTGAGGACAGATAAATGACAATTATTAGCTAGAATGTTTAACAAAATAAAATAAAAATCATAATATCAAATAATGAGCGTAAACGCCACAAACTAAGTACCTGTCGCAAACAGTGGCAAAGTGGTAAAGGTCGAGTCGGTTCTGGTCAACTTTAGTATTTTCCGGAACCTTATAAGTTGGATCGGCATCGGCTGGGTCCTTCGTATTTCCGGCATCAAAGTCCATAGAAGGTCCTACAACAAAAGAAACGAACTAATGTTAGAATCAAATCGTAAGGCAACAAAACCAGAACTTCAAAAAAACTTACCCTCTGTTTCCATCGTAAGAGAAATATCTTTTATGATGCGTCGAGGAGTGTACGGTTTGCAGACACACTTGGCATTTTTGCACTTGCAAACCTGTAGATCAAAAAGATCGTTACAACCATCCAAAAATACTTTCAGCTTATCCTCATAATTTTTAGGCCTAGGACTCCTTCTGTACGATTTTAGAATGCCTCCATAGTCGTTCAAGCAGTTGTCAAAAATTCGAGTAATTTGTCTTTCACTGAGAAGTTGACTGTTGGGGTATGTCTGGCTCCAGGTTGAAATCAGCTTACGAGTAACTAATTGCATGACAGCGGTACGTGATGGTTCCTTTTTAGTTTTCGACCAAATTTCATTCAGATCAAATTGGTAACAGCGCAGTACTTGCCCTTTCGTTGGAAGTTCACCGTCTAAAAAGTCTTCTGGCGTGCCCAAAATGGGACACACGTCCTTGAATGCCCCTCTCGGGCGAAGGGTTGGTGCTG
>NW_026267442.1:237944-238427 GCF_000697945.3 Frankliniella occidentalis
AGGGCGGAAGTGGGCGGACACCCCTAGGGGGAGAGGGAAGATCTTCCTGTTGCAGCGGGTGGATGAGCGGCGCAAGCGCCGTCACCAGATCAAAGTGCAGGTAAGTCCTCCCCAGGACCTCGATGTCTTCCTCCACGGTGGCCGCCAGGAGCACAGGGCGGACCCGGCCGACCGGCCATCCCCCAGGGGGGTGGACATGCAGGGCGGCAATCGCCGGCCGAAGGACTCGTATAGGGCGAGCCAGTATCGCCGCAAGGGCATAGACCGACTCCAGACCTGCCGGGGTGTCGGGCAGGGCGAGGGCCTCCAGCGCGGCCCGCGTCTCCAGCAGGGGGTCAGCGAAGACCCGCCCGGGTTCCCAGCACCGGAGAAAGGCCGCTAGGTCCGCCGAGTACAGGAGATGGTGGTCCCTCAAGTGGGCGAGCACGGCCCGCCGCAGGTCCGCCGCGCGAAAGGGTGCCTGCTCCGGATCATCCGGCCGGA
>NW_026267442.1:238839-239224 GCF_000697945.3 Frankliniella occidentalis
CATTTTGGTGAAATCCCTCCGAAGTCCCTTTTCTCTCCCACTCGCCTTTTGGCGCCGTTCACAGAAGATAGAGAAGGAGGCTTCCTGGACAATTTGAAGTACGTCAGACGACATCAGATGGTGGATGGGTCGTAGATACACTATATGTGTGTTATGGGTACATACTGGAAGTAGTTAGAGACAAATAGGAGCGTTGTAGCGCTTTGCAGTACAGACTGGAGCGTACCCTCGGAGGGACTTCCTCGGGACTTCAGAAGCTGGGTATCTTCCAAATCCCTAAGTCCTGTTTTGCCCCCTTTTGATACCTCTGGGGGATTTGGGATAGGACCTACGGAGGGATTTCAAAATTGGGACTCTGGAGGACCTTCGTTTTCTATTAAGGTGC
>NW_026267442.1:239475-240226 GCF_000697945.3 Frankliniella occidentalis
CGGCCCGGTCAGCGGCAGTAAAGATGGAACGCCAACGGAGAATGGTGCCTGGGACCGCCGCCACCCACCCCCTCGGTAAATAGTGAAGTGGCCGGGGAGGCCCTTCGCAGGTGCATAATCTCCACATGTTACAGGTGACAACGACGAGCCCAGTGTATGGGAACTAGGTGGCGTCCTGGAGGTGCGAGACGGCCCGGACGAGCCATGGCGCCCCGCGGACCCCGACCACGACATCGCCGACGAGCACGGTAAGCCCTTCCCACCTCCGTGCATAACTCCAGCCTACGGTACCAACCCCATATCTGTGCAGGGCCGAGGGTCTTCCGAGCATTGCTGCCGACTCCCGGCAGGCTCCGCCAGGGCGATTCGCTGGATCCTGCCGCCTTCGAGAACGTGGGGGTCTGGCTGCCCAACCTGCCCGCGGGGACTACGGGGGAGCCATGGGGGCCCGCGCCGTCCCCTCTACGTGCGTCGCAATTTGAGAACCGCAGCCAGGCGCCAGCCCCCCGTCGGCGACGTGGACGACGCCCCCACCTGCAACAAGAAGGAGGCAGCCGCCGCGGCCAAAGGAGTGACGGCGAAGAGAGCCCTCCCCGGCGGGGAATGAGGATGTAGGGAACAGTTTGTAGAGTGTAGACAATAAAGGTAGCAAAATAAACGTAGGGCCCCGTGCGTTAACATTATGCACGGGGTAGCTGAGCGAAGTGCATTAAAGTAACAGAAGACGTAAACAATATAGAACAAAACTAAA
>NW_026267442.1:245766-246881 GCF_000697945.3 Frankliniella occidentalis
TGGGGGGGATCCGGAACAGCATAAAACTGAGCACCTGTCAGCGCCACGGCCAAGTCGCCACAGCATCTCCGTGACAGCGGAACAGTGAGCCCAGCATGAGCGGTAAGCAGCCGCCCCCAGACACCCTGCCCGTGACCGTCATATGACTCACCAGTGTGCGCCCACAGCCTACAGCAGCCCGATCCAGAAGGAGGAGGTGATCCTCATCTCGAGCGACAGCGAGAGCGACTGCGCCATGCCGAGCCACCAGCCGCAGGCCGCGACCCCCCCGCAGAGTGCGCCGGGAAGCCCCGTGATCCTGTCCAGCGGGCCCACCTCTCCGTCGACTCCCGCCGCCACCAAGGGCATCATCAACATCAGCAGCGGGGGGTCCTACCTGTCCTCCGGGCCTTCCGTCATCCCTGGCACCCCTAGCCCTCGGGCCAGCCCGGTGAACGACAGCGGCCTTGGGGCGGAAGGCGTCCTGGACTGCTCCTTCAGCACCGTCGCCGCCAGCCCCCCGGGCTCCGCCCGCAGCATCTCCTGTAAGTAAACAAACAAGGGTGCCGTAAAGAATCGCCAGCGAGCCAAGTAACCATTACCGTGACCTTTACAGCGCCTGATTCTTCCATCCCTGATTACGGACACCCGCTGGGCTGCTCACGCTGCAGGTCACCCACAACCTTGTGCCATCGCTGCGAGGAGTGGGCGGAGGCAGAATGGCAGGCAGAGCTCCGCTTCCGAGACCGGGAGGCCGCCGAGGAGGCCGAGGCCGAGGTCCAGCGCACCGCCCAACGCCTGGTGCGAGAGGAGGACCGGCAGCTGGAGGAGGACCGGCGCAGCGTAGAACTTTTCCTGGCAATGGAGGCCGAGATGGCGGCCGATCTAGCCATCGCCGCCGAGGTACAGGCGGAGAGAGATGCATTGAATAAGTATCCGTGGTAAAAAGTCCGTCCTGTGTCCTGGAATCAGCCCCACACCCTCCCCCACACACAGCAAAGAGCAAGCAAAACGAGCGAAGCAGTAGGGAGCAAATAGCAAGGCGAGAGAAAGCAGGGAGAAAGGGAACATGCCTAACGGGCCATCCATGGCCTACGCGTTTGGAGTCTTGCAGAAGCGGGACAGTGCACTGCCAT
>NW_026267442.1:249335-249819 GCF_000697945.3 Frankliniella occidentalis
GAGGGGTCCCGCACAATCTTAGGTTAAGCGTAGCTACCTTACGTCTTACTCTAGGGGGCGCTAGTGCACAGCTTGCAACGTTAAATAACTAAAGCAGCGTTTGCCTCTTAATCCTTCCTCTTTAATGAGTTCAAACAAGTCCCTCACTCTCTCACCTTACACAGTGTTTGTCCCTCTCCGAAGCCTTCCGCGTGCCACTCGTCTTCAGGTCTGGAGCGCGTCTGGCGAGTTGGCCGGTGGGACAGCCGCGCGAGGAGCAGGCTAGCGACCGCGGGGGTGCAATTCTGCAAATTCAACACCCTCGCGCTCGCTCGCCGCGGTTCGCGCGGGTGTCGCAACCGAGCTGATGTTGGTTTGAGTTGCAGATTTCACAATCGACGGCGCGCGGCAAGCGACCCATTTGCCGGTCACTTTTGACAATGCTAACATAACCAAACAAAGAAAGGCATGACCCCATGCCCGCAGTTGAAGTTATAAAAAGAGG
>NW_026267442.1:249869-250322 GCF_000697945.3 Frankliniella occidentalis
GCACGGGGCCCTACGTTTAAAGAAAGCATTTGAGGAAGAAACCATTAAAACATCATGTGGAGAATTATTTTTGTACTTGGCGGAGAAGGGCTTGCCAATGTTCACATGTGAAAGTAATATGAGGTACGTTTATATTTTTCTGTAACGAAGGGCTCATTTACGATTGGTTCTTGTGTGCGTGCATGTACGTTTGCAGGCTCATGGCACAGTGCACATCCCTGATCCCTGCTGGGGGATGGGACGTTTGATAAAGCGTCCAAGCACACTTATCAACTCTACTCTATCCACGGGTATTTGGACGGATATCACATCCCCATGGCATTCTTCCCGCTGACGGGAAAGTCTGAAGAACTGTAAGCATTTACCGATTTTTACTTTACTTTTACTTTCATTTCTTTTGTGTTTCTAACTTGCTCAGCTCAGGTACACTGAAATGTGGAATTTTATTCTAAC
>NW_026267442.1:251833-252754 GCF_000697945.3 Frankliniella occidentalis
TACAGCTTATGAACCTGACCCTCTTGAGAGGGAGGCTGCCTATCTAGGTCTCATGGCCCAGAGGCCAGTCGCTCCACCTATCGCTCCATTCCAGCCGCATCCACCAAAAGGAACTAAAAGAGGGCACAGGAGCCAAAGCGCTGAGCAAAGGAAACACGCCAAACTGTAGCAGAGGCGCATGCAAAGCGCTCCAGGTAGAGAAAGGTGAGAGATCCATGAGAAATTGTTCAATGGTACTGCACCAGGTGGCCGATTAACCCCGCACTCTTTTGTACTATGTCACCCACCCACACGGCTCCATCCGGGACTGCATACCCACCATAGGCGCTGGGATCGGCTCAAAGCGCCAGCGCGGCGCTCCGCACAGAGAGCGGCGTGTCAGGCCGCTAGGCGGCCTCGGCGATCGGCCTAATGCGACGAATTTTTCGAACTCTGGCTCCGCCACTGTTGTTGCAGCCACCGCCCTGGGGCGTTGCAAAGGGGTTGTTCGTGGTTTTCCGGGGGTTCCCGTGAGTCTGCGGGGGTAAGTCGCGAGCACGCGAGGGTAGCACGCGGGTCCGTGGGCGAAACTCGCGGTCTACGGATCCTGCCGCGGAGGTTGCTCGCGGTCCGCGATTGCCGTCAACTACCCTCGCGGACCAGCGATTTACCCCCGCGACATCGCGAGTTTACCCCCGCGAACACGCGAGAACCCCCAAGAAACCGCTAACAACCCCTTTGTAACGCCCCAGGACGGTGGCTGCAACAACAGTGACGGAGCGACGCGTTGGCGCTTGGAGCCGGTGTCCAGCGCCTGGTGGGTATGCAGTTCCGGGGATGGAGCAGCGCGGGCGGGTTGCATAGTACAACAGTGTGCGGGGTTAATCAGCCACCTCGTATGTCAACATGTGCAACATATGTCAAAGGGTGTTTCAATCCGAA
>NW_026267442.1:257286-257632 GCF_000697945.3 Frankliniella occidentalis
GGAAATTTGCACTTTTCACCCCCCTGCGCTCCCGTAGGCATAATACCGGGAACGGCTACATGCGGTTCGGTGTGGAATTTATATAAGGAGATATACCCTGTGCGATAACATCTTCAGCTTGCCCTCAAGACATTTTAGTTGACTAACTAAGGTTAAATTAGCAAGCTATTGCCGGCACTCCCCTCCCTGGTTTTTGTATGCCACATCGTGTCGTCCTATACATTATTAGGTGTGCTTTGACGCGACAGAACTGTTCCATTTTAGACTAATTGCGCTACGAAAGTTGTTTTCCGATATGTAGCCAAAAGACGACGTTATTTAGAGCTAGAAAAAATCGTTTTTCACC
>NW_026267443.1:0-5295 GCF_000697945.3 Frankliniella occidentalis
AGAAGTGTGCCTTGAACTATTTTTCTTTAATACTCATTCACTTGAATTTGTCTTTAGTGTTGTAGGAAAGTGTACTCGGAAATATTTTGTGCCAATTTTAAAATATGTATTATGTAAGCCCTAGATATGATCTGCGAGTATTCCGCGAGCGTAGTCCTTGTTTCTGTCGCGGACAGTGCATTAGTTGTACCTTAATTTAATAATAAAGTTAATAATTATTGATGTAGTTCGGCCTCCACTATATCCTCGTTCGAGACACGTCACGGCCTTGCGGGCGGGCAGAGCGAGGGAAGGCCAGAGAGCCGGTAGTCGTCCCGCGCCCGCCCTGTAGGCAACCCAACGCACACCATCCTGCCGCGGGCCTCGCCTGCGAGCGCACCGTAGCAACTTGAGCAGCTTTGTGTACAACGCGCCGCCGTTAGTCAAACAAAACCGAACTGCTGTCCGCATTGCCTGCGCGGCTACTGACCTCAATGGGCCCGAATTATGGCAGCTCTGGCTCGGGCCGAACTAACTCACCTGCGGGGAGGAACCAGACCAGGAGGAGCGATGAATGACGTGTCGCTCGTGGGCGATAAGGCAACGAGTTGGCTCCGCAAGGCTCGCCCAGGTCCAGTGCCCCATGAGTCCGATGGGTGCGACAGGGACGGAGGTTCGAAAGCTCTGTGCTGAACCGCCTTCCGAGGACAACATGCTTCAACTTCAACTTCAAAAAGGATTATTACGACTGCTTGTTCACTCCTCCCTAATCCGTATAATAGAAGCCCGTTTCTTCTATATTTACTGCTTCCGCAAAAATCATTCATCACAAGATTAAACACTAATCGCGCACAGGATGCGAGGCATTAGTAGTGGGTGGAGGGGGGGGGCAGGCCTCGCCAGATCCTGCAAAGTGTACTCTCCGCGACAAAAGCACTCACCCACAACCTCGCGCGGACATACCCCACGGGCGTCGTCCAGAGATGGGCGAGCCGGGCGGCGGGGGCACGCGGGGTAGCGCCATGGGTCCTGCCGTCTTGGAGGTGATGTTACCGCGTATACACACCGCACAGCCGGCCTCGGCCAGGAGAAGGGAAGAGAGAGAGAAGTGAGAGGGGGGCCGGTGGAGCCGGACCTGCGAAAGAGTCAGTCAGTCAGTGCCCGTGTGTGGTGTGTTCGCCCGGCGGGCGCAGGCAGCGCGGGCGCGAACCCGACAAAACACAGCAGTCGGCACGCCAAAGCCGAGCGCAGAGCTGATACATTGCCAGTGTTCTGTCCCGGCCGGGCCGAGCGGAGGTCCGAGAGGTGGCAGCGCGCGGCGCGGGGAGATACCGCACCAGCTCAGCCTGAGCGCGCCCAGCCCCACCCACCCACACCCTTTTGTCATCAGTCTCGGGTGGGACACGACGTCGCCAGGATGATGGAGCTGCTCGCCGTGGTGGAGGCCTTCTCGCTCTTCTGACGCGCCGGCTGCCCGCCAGGTCCACGACGACGGGGTCGCGGTAAGTGACGTGCTGCTGTAAAGTACCAAAACCGACCAAAACGAACTTGTTCTTAAGATGGTGTAATTTTTATCGAAGACTACTTGTTATTTTGGCGCTGATGTGTCAATGGTCTCTTATTGACGTCCCAGTGTCAGTCTTGGAGACGTATTGTGGCGATGTGGCGTTAAACGTGTCATATCGTCACAATCTGTCACAATAACACATGCCGCAAGTGCTCTCCCACATTTGTAGGCACTGAAAACTATGAGACCGCTTTAAATGCAAGATCTCTGGAATAGGGTATTTCTATCCTCTTCCAATGGAGGACCGATGGAAAGGAGGAAGAAGCTGAACCCTATTCCTGAATTCTTGCTTGTGAAGTGGTCTTATAGTTGTCAGTGCCTAAAAATGTGAGGCGATATAGAAAGGCACTTGCAGCCGGTGTTATTGGAATATCCTATTCCTCCTTCCATTTCTCTGAAGAATGACAATTCATGGTCTCTTTGTATGCCAAAATTTAGCATGTCAAAACCACCGAATTCTCGAAAAGAAGTCGAACATTAGGTATTCATATTTAAAGGGACGCCAACACCTCTGCATACAATAAAGTGTGCCCAGAGTATTTCGGGAAAATAAATACATACCGTAAAACAGGCTAATATGGACCATACGGGGTAATGTGGGACCACCCTCTTATTCCTATGTCCCGCTTCTGCTTTGACTTGCGCAACCAGTGAGCTGTCGCCAGCATTGTCAGGAACAACACTAAGTGCATATTACCCTGTTTTACGGTCCACCATATTTTGGTCTCCTTATTAACCAACCGTGAGGCCGGTGAGAGCGGTGGCATTAAAGACGCGCCTTGGGGTTTCCTCGCTCCCAGGCGCTCCCGGGCGCTCCCAGAAGCTCCAGGGAGTAGATTAGGCCCATCATGACTAGTAGTTATCCGCGGCCGCCGGGCGCCGCCCGCGGCGCTGGCCGATGCTTCCCGTCGGCGGCTCTCGCGAGCCGGCAATTGATTTCCAGGTAGTATTCGGCGCGCGTGCAGCTGATCTGGAGCCCGGCACGTTCAACAGGTAGTGCCTGCCTGGTCCAACCAAGGCTGGAGGCTGGTCGCTCCATCTTTGTCACGAAATCCTGATTAAGTTACCGCACAGCCAACGACTGCCGACATATGAACAATAAGGACATGGCCAGGCAGGCTAGATCCATGACAAGAAATCGACAAGGGTTTTCCATTGACAAACCCTAGGGCCCCACTGAATACTGGTTGGCATCTTTCGAGGCCACAATACTGGCGTTCTCTCCTGGACGCCGAAATTTGGCGTTCAAAGACGCCGGATACAAACAAGACCAAAGTTTGGCGTCTTTGGTCGCCAAAATGTTGGCCTCTTTGGTCGTCAAAATGTTGGCGTCTTTGTACTTCGTGTATACTGTGTACTCCGTAACATAGCCCGGATAGGTTCTTAGGGATTGTCCAGAAATCACGTCCGCTTTACTCAGATTTGTGGGACAAATTACAGGAGTTCAGCGCCTGCGAAGTTCAGGGTAGGCCACCCAGCAATGCACGCGTGCACTTCATGCAAGATATTGCCTACCGGTCAGGCGCTATGAGAGCTTCCATTGGCTGAACCGGGCAGTCCCGTCCCGTAAAGGCAAATGGCGGATGTACTTTCTGGGTTAGTTATGCTGTACGGTGGGCTTCCCTTCCGTTGTCGTGAACCACCACGTCGCCTTGCGAGTAGGCAACGCGTCCCCACGCCTGCATGCGGTACAGTATCACTAAGAAATTCCCCGGGGAAACTGTGGGCCAGTGGGCCAACCTCTGTAAATAAAGGAAAGGGCGTTGTTTCTTTTTCTCGAGTAATATGCCGGCCGCCACAATTCGCTCGGGCGGTTAAGTAAGTACCTCAAACGACCCAGCTTAATGCCCAAGGTAATTTGCAACTCGTGCGTGTCCTGCCAACACCAGGCGGGAGAGGGCGGGGCTGCATCCATGGGGAGCATTCAGTCCGTCAACACCGCGGGCACGACACGACACGACGGGCGCGACAGCTCCCCCGCCAGCGCGTAAAATCGCCATCGAATTAGAACGCGAGCAGAAACACCATCCAGACACAGCTGGCCATCTCAAAATAATGCGCCAAGCAGAGAGAGGCGCGGTGCGGGGCGAGGGGGAGGCGAGGTCCGCACAGCAGCAGCAGCAGCAGGAGGTGAGGAGGGGAGGGGGTGATTTTTCAAAACATTGGTCGCATCATTAAGTTACAAGACGGCACGGCCCGCCACGCCACACCCCGGCAGTAGAGCGCCGTACTTTACGGCTGAAGGGCCGCTAGCCGGTGGCTGCTGATCTGATCCCTCCACTCGCGCTCCGACCCTCCCCGCCACTCCTCGCCCCGCCCCGCCCCGCCCCGCCACTGGGGAGGCGGCTAGAGTAATCCCGAGAGGGAGTTATAACGTGGCCCACTTGGCCCCACCCCCACCCCCCTCCGCTGATGCGGCCCCAGCGGCGGCAGGGGTCGTGGCGGAGGGTGGCGTGGGCGGCGCGGGCAGACAGTGACGATCCTTCGTACCGAGAAACGCACCCCCGTACGCGGCCAAAATGGAAGTGGAGTATAGTGCAGTTTACTGTCGTAGTTAGCAAGACATCCGAGGCATTATATAAAATTACAACTCCATAAAATGTTGTTGCGTCACATTGTTTTTAGGGATCATCCAGAAAGTACGCCGTTGCGAGACTGCCAAGTCAGTTCAGTTTTTAAATTATTTTATTGAAGTCCAAATACTGTCACATATGCATTTTTACACAGTTTGGTGAGCCGTTGCCCATAGGCCTCACGGCATTTCCTTCAGAGAAACTTGCGAGCGCTCATAGCGCCTTGTAGGTAGGCAACATCTCGCCCGCAGTGCACGCGTGTGCGGCGGGGTGGCCTACCCTGAGCCTCGCAGGCGCCGTGCTACCGAAATTTCCCGAATAAATATGAGGAAAACGGATTTACTTCCTAGACGATCCCTCATGTAGTTTTCGCTAATGCAAATGAGAGTCTTGATTGGGAATGGGCAAAATCAGAGAGGTTTCCTGTGACCCTTCCTCCCGTAGATAGCAACTCGCTTGTTTGGGTTCACCGAACGTGTAGATGGATGGAGTGTTATGATTTGCCCATAGAGCCCATAGTTTCTGTCGAAACTCCCTCCTCACGCGGGCTTTGATTAAAGGCATCTTGAACCAGGGCAAACTAACCCGCGATCGGCGGGGGGTGGGGCGCTGCAACCCCGCGTGGTAAAAGTGCGCAGCGTTAAGTTGAGCGACCGGGGAGTCGCTCTCGGATCCGTGCGAGTAGGCAACCTGTACGCATACCTGTGTACCGCTTAGCACAGCTAAAAGAAACAGCTTACATAGCTCTCTATGGAAGTGAAATTACTGACGGGCACAAGACAAAGCCAACCACCGAAACAGGCGCTCTCCAGGGTGACCGCTCTGCCCCGTAGTTTTAAAAAGGTGGACTAGCCCGACCGCACCTACCTCTCCCGTCCCCTCCCACCTCCCCGCTCCGGCAGTGAGCGGGCTAGTCTACCTTTTCAAAACTACTACGGTCCAGAGCGGCCACCCTGTAGTTCTAGTGCGCCAGTTTGAAACCTTATTTCCATATTTTCAGGACGCGTGCAGCGCACCACGGTCCTACCAACGAGGGGCAAGCGATCACAACAGGCCACTTTTACGCGGTTACGACGAAGCTCGCGGTGAGAACCACCCCTTGCCTTCCATCGTCGCGGGGGCCCGCGCAAGCGCCTCGCCCCGCCCAGCTGTCAGCAGCGGCGCCCGCCCCCGCCC
>NW_026267443.1:5345-9324 GCF_000697945.3 Frankliniella occidentalis
CCCGTCCGGCTCGGGTAGCCTAACGCCGCACCGCACAAAGCACAAGGCCGGCGCGGCAGGCCAAGCGGCAGGCAACCACCCCGGGGCGCACCCCGCGCAACACGCAGCCGGCGGAGGGGGCGGACGCGGCGGCGTGGCGAGCGGCGGCGCGGCGGAGAAGCAACAGCTGCCGCCGCGGAGGCGCCCGCGCCCCGCGGCCCAGTCCGCGGTGCGCCCATCAGCCGACAGGACCTCGGCGAGGACCACGACGACATGGGCTCCGGGAGCGGCGGCGCCCTGCTGCTCGTGCTGCTGGCGTCGGCGGCGGGCGCCCTCCAGTACGACGACGACGACCTCGGTGACGTGGAGACGTTTCAAGTGAACGTGACGGCGCCCGCCGACGTGGACGCCGCGCAGACGCCGACGCCGAGTAGTGCGCGGAAGTGCTGCCCCCCGGGGCTGAGCATGTACCGGGTGAACGCCCCGGGCTGCGACAACCAGGTCACGTGCAGAATCACGGACTCGTCCTCGTCGATCCTGTGGTCGCTGCAGCCCGGGGGCGCGGAGGGGCAGTACGGCTTCCCGACGTCCTGCCCACGGGAGAGGTGCCACCTCGTGCTCCTGGACAACGCGACGGAGCCGCACGCCGAGCCTTACTGCGTGGACAAGCTGGCCGAGACGGACCTCAGCGGCCAGGTCGTGGCCCAGGTCATGGCGGGCATGGCCTGCGTGCAGGGGGCAGTGTTCGGTGAGTGAAAGAGTCAACCAGTCCCAGTCCCAGCGCGGTGTTCCTAGTGTGTATCATGTTATCCCCTCCGCTGTTCACCACAGCGGGTGGCACAGAGATGGCGCGGCTGCGGGCCTCCAACGACCCCGCCGCCCCCGCTGCCCCGGTCGTGCCGTTCCGCAAGTGCTGCGCCGTACACCAGTCGTACGACCTGGCGTCCAGGGAGTGCGTCGATGGGCGGGGGGCCGTCGTCGACGACGACGACGAGAACGCCGTGAGCACTACGCCGGCGGCGTGGACCCTGCCTCCACCCGCCGACTACGGTAGCCAGCAGCAGGCCGTCAACGCGCTGTTCCGACGGGTGTTCCACAAGAACCTCAGCGCGCTCGTGGACATGCGCGTCGGTCCGCCGGACTGTGAGCGGCCGCCGCGACGGTCCGAGCAGGACCAGGTCGACGACGAGAACAACGACCAGTACGAGCAGACGGTAGGTGCGCGCCCCGGGATGCGGAGGGATGCCTCCCGACCCCATGAATAACGCGACGGTGACGGCCTGCATCAGGCGCTGCTCGACGTGGCCGTGTTCGACGCCTTCCCCTGGGACGAGCAGCTCGTCGACGAGCACGGCGTCATCACGCTGCGGCCCGCGGCCCTGCGCGGCGTCGGGGAGGACGCCACCTGGCGCCTCGGCCCCGGCGAGTACTGCGTGGACGACGCGGGCTCTGCGGGGACGCTGGTCGTCAAGGTGTGCCTCGGGAAGGCCGCCGTGGCCGCCTACCAGGTGTGCCAGCGCTTCGGCTGCTTCCGGAAGTGCTGCCCGCACCACGAGTACTTCATGCCGGTGGGTGGCGTGCACGTCTGTGTCCCGCGCCCGCCCGACCCAGACCAGCCGCCGCTGCGTCCCCAGGTAGGCGACAAAGCTCTACTGCGTGCGCCAGCACAGCGAGCCCATCCCCATGCTCAGCTCCACGTTCTGTTCCAGGTCGCCGACCCTCCAGCCGTCAACAGGAGCGACGAGTTCGCCTACGTGCACCGCTCCGCGCAGGACCTGGTGGAGGAGGCGTACCAGCGGTTCGTCGCGGACCAGCGGCCGCACCAGGTCACCTTCTCCTCCGTGGTCCACAACGTCTGCCCCGAGTTCCGCTTCCGGCTGGAGGACAACGGCGACGTGTGGTTCTTCGACCGCATGGGGATGCTGTACCTGCCCACCTGGCCCGAGATTGAGACCCAGCAGTACTGTTTGGACGACTCGCAGGAGCTGGCCAACACGTCCGTGCTCGTCTGCCTCCCGGATACGGACCCGACGCAGGTTCGCTTTACGGAAGTACCCCCTACTTTTCTCCCCCGGACGGCTATGCGAACCCTCGCGGCTTACACAATTGTGTGGTTCTGCAGGTGGAGGAGAACTCGCGGATCAACATCATCACCATCGGGCTGCTCGTGTCCTGCATGTTCCTGGCGCTCACCCTGCTCACCTACTGCTGCCTGCCCGCGCTGCAGAACCTCCACGGCAAGACGCTCATGTGCCACGTGTTCAGCCTGCTCATCGCCTACCTGTTCCTCGCCCTCACCCAGCTGCTCACCAAGACCGTCATCATGGAGAAGGAGTGGATCTGCACAATCATCGGTAAAGAACGACTCCTAGCCAGTCAAATTTGCAGATTGAAATTAGAGCCAGCAGCCAGCCTTGGGGGCCGCCAGTAAAATATGATGATCAATTGCAAAAATTATTTTTCCTTTGAATGAGTTTGGTTGTGGCTTTTGGGGTGGTACGGTTACAAAAAGACGAATGGAAGTGAAAGAGGGCGGCCCGTTACAGCGGAGCGCTAACACTGCATGCGCGATCTGTGGCTATACTTAGAGGTTACGCCCACGAGAGACAGGCCGTGTACTTTGAGAGGAATTGTGCGGCCAGTAATATAGCTACTTAACGGAATCCGATTTGGGGAGGAGAGTAAAAATAAATGGGGTGATATTTTTCGTGAGTTACTCTTTGTGTTTTTCGAGTACAAACCAAACTATAAATTAATGGCCTGGCTATATCATTCTCGAAACGACGTCCGTATGTTGTACTATTTATTGCACAGTCAGAGAGAGTCCAGCAACGACCTGTATGAGTCATGTTTGCTGGCGATGGGTTACAAGGTGTAGTGCCGTGATGGGGTGTGGCGTGGCGGGGCGTGGCTGTCGGCGCGGCGTCCAGTGGTGGTCGGCCTGCGGGGCGAGCGGCGTGGCCGCGCGAGCGTGGCCGCACGAGCGGCGGGATCGCTATTTGAGGGCCCGGCCCGAGTGTTTACGGGACGGAAAAAGTAAACTCGCGGTCTGCCGAGTAGATCCACATGCACTTTGTTTCCCTACTCATTACTCTTCTCGTTTCATTTCGCGCGCCCTTTCTCATTTCCTTCTCGTTTCCTTTGTTTGCTCCTCTTTTCTTTTTTTTTTTCTTCTAGGAAACTGTATGCTCTTCATGTTCCTGTCCGCCTTCTCGTGGCTCAACGTCATGTGCTTCGACATTTGGCGGACGTTCGGGTGAGTTTGGGATCCACTCGTTGGGGAGAGGGGAGCCCCTGCCGCCCGCGGGGAGGCCGCCCGGCCGCGCGCCTGCCTCGCAGGGCTGCCCACCCCGAGCGTGGCGGGCGCGCCTCAGCTCGAGGGTGCGGGCGAACACCTCGGCAAGAGGTCGCTTTGGGAAAGGAGCCCACCATGCTGCTAGATACGTTTGTCTCTCTCCCACGTCCCCTCCCCTCGCTCCTTTGGACGTTAAAAATTTGCCACATATGACCGTATTATTGTTGTACGAGCCGAAAAGTAAAATGCCCCGATGCCCGATGCCTCGATTGGACTCATATGCTCAAATTCGCGAATCGTTTAAGAACATGGCGTGGATCAAAACTCAGTGAGCGGCACATTTGAAAAGCCGTGGAGTTGTTATCGACCCCTTCTGCTCTGCGCCTTTCCCCCAGCTGGGGGACATGTATCACTGCGATATTGTGTGTGTGGGTGTGTATGTTTGTGTGTGTGTGAGGGAGAGAGAGACGGAGGAGGGGGAGAGTGAGTAGTGAGTGGAGGTGGGGGGAACTCACACTACAAGGCCCTACATTCATTTATTTCCTTGGTCACGAACACCCATATCGGCCTGATATCACTGGGGACAGTCCTCTCCTTCTCTAGCTCCAATCTACTCCAACTATGACCGCCTCCTCCTTCACCGCTCCACCACCCACATCCACCGCTACCACCAGCCGGCTAACCCCTCCTTCCCCCTACCCCCCC
>NW_026267443.1:10360-13024 GCF_000697945.3 Frankliniella occidentalis
GGGGAGGGGGCGCAGAGAGAGGGGGGGTGGAGAGGTGCGCCGGATCCTCGGTGTGTTGACACATTGACGCCGGCTGTTGACCGAGGCGTCCTTCCTTGACAGCTCCGCCAGGTCGACCCCACCCGTCCGTCTCGTCCGTCGTGTGGTCTCGTTGCTATCGTCCGCCCGCCCCCGCGCTGCATCCAGAAGAGCAGCACCACCCCCTCTGCAGCTGGGCCGCCGCATGTGTACTGTCCTATACGACTCTGGGCTGCGTCTGCGTATACACTCTCTCTCCCTCTCTGCCTCAGCCTCTCTCTCTCCCTCTCTGTCTCTCTCTCGCGTGCGCAAGGCCTCTACTAGCTACGCCAATATGGCCCGGGCGTCGAGCGGTGTGGCTTCCGGTCGGGACTTGGCGACGACCTCTCCACACAGCGGTGGTGGGGCGGGGCTAGGCGGAGTGAGGTGGGGCAGGGTGACCCCCCCCCCTTCCCTCCCGGAGGGAGGGTTGCTGCGTCGTCAGCGGGGGTGAGGGCCGAGAGAGCCAACTCATTAACGGATATCGCCCACCCGCCACGCCCTGCCACCCCTCGCCTGTTTATATACAGGCGCCAACAGAGGTATGTCCTTGGGGGATGACGATAGGGGATGTTCGAGACGAGGTTCGAGAGGTCGAGGTGGAGGAATGTGGGTCGCGTCCGCGACAGCTGACCCCATTTTAATTCCGAAGAGAGAGCAAACCAAATCAAAGCATTGCATGGGTGGCATTCGTTCACGTCATTTTTGTCCCCCCGTCAAATGATGAAAAAAGTTCACACACACTCTCGATGTTTACGACTCCCCGCGAGTGTTTGAACTGTTCAACTTGCACACTTTTGCAGCGGGATGACCTCCTCGCGAGCGGTGAAGCGGTCCAGCGCGTCGCGACGCTTCCGCTGGTACTGCGTGTACGCGTGGGGCCTGTCCAGCCTCATCACCGTCATCTGCATCACCGTGGACCAGTGGCCGGGCAACGACAAGAGCGTCTTCCGCCCGCAGATCGGCGACGGCTCCTGCTGGTTCAGGACCGAGCCCTTCGAGAAGGGTAAGCGGTCGATAGTATCGAAAACGCTCGACCTTGAACAGATATAACCAACCTCATTTCGATATTGTTTTGCAGCCATTTTGCAGCTTACGCACTATAATCTTTGGAAAATTTCTATTTTATAGCTTCCTGAGTTCTGTAAATACGCTCTGCTGACGCATTTTTCATCACGCCAGTATTAAGAAATTTGTTCATACTAAACTCAGTAAGCTGAGTTAAGAAACGTCCATAAGATTTTAGTGTGTACGGCCTAAGACGGCCAGGTGGCTACTGCAGACTCCGCGACTGGATTCCTAATCCTGCGCGTTCCTTCCCTCCACAGCCTTCGGCATCCTTATCTTCTTCGCGGGCCCGCTGCTGGTGCAGACGTGCTCCAACGTGGTGCTGTTCGTGCTGACGGTCCTCAACTACTCGCGCATCAAGAGCGAGATCAATCGCATGCACACCGCGTCCAACTCCAGGAAGGTCAAGAAGTTCCAGGCGGACTCCAACAAGTGAGTGGCGGCGGGTTACGTACGGTACGCCAAAACGTGCTTCCGTGTAGTCCCAAAGGAAAGTATGACTCTGTTCTAAAGCTGAATTCAGTAAATATAGGCCTAGGGGAATTGCCTTGAGCGGATGAAATTTAGCTTTACATCAGTCAAAATTTCCTTGAGGACAACGGAAGCACTTTTTGACTTGAAATCAGAGGTACGCTTTTCCTAGTGTGGCCCTGGAAACTCTACTTCGACCGCTCTTTGTCGCGCCGCCACGGCGTCATCCATCCCTCGTTTGCTTTCCCTGCAGGCTCAAGATGAACTTGAAGCTGTTCGTGGTGATGGGGGTGACGTGGGTGCTGGAGCTCGTGTCCACCTTCTTCCCCCGGGAGCACTCCATCTTCTACCTGTCGGACACGGCCAACGCCCTGCAGGGCGTCATGATCTTCGCCATCTTCGTGCTCAAGCGCAAGGTGCTGCAGGCGCTGGCCGTGCGCCTGGGCCGCGCGCCGCCCCCGCCCGCCTACTCCACCAACCCCTCCGTCAACGCGGACTGCCGCCTCACGACGGGGCTCGCCGTACGCGGCAAGACCACGAGCACCAACACGCTCTTCACCTCAGACTTCCGAAGCACGGCGTCCAGGGTGGAGACAGCGCAGTGACGCGGTCGGCTGTACGCCCCCCCCCCCATCCTTTTGGGCCATGCGGTTGATTTAGAGACGTTCCGCGTGCACGACGTCTCAGATCGATATGGTGTTTCCCTGGGAGAAACAGACGAAGAGACGCTAATGAAATGCGCAGTTTCCTAACAACATGGCGTCATTTGTGACAAAGGAGATTGGACCGGTACCCCCGCCCGTATCGTGGCCTGCCGGGCGTCATACTCCCAAATGTGATATAGTAGATTTGTATTTCCGAAGCGGCTGCTAGGCTAGGTGTAATGATTATTCTGTATTTGTACAACGCTGAGCTGATCTCATATATGTATTTCCCAAGGTGCACGTGATGGTGGTTGTGATGGTTTACCTTGGCGTGTGCTATTTGTTGTAAGTTTAACCTAAGGTCTAAATAATATTGAACACTGCTGTCCTGATTCTGTCTAAGCATGACCCCCCCCTTCTCCCC
>NW_026267443.1:13199-37971 GCF_000697945.3 Frankliniella occidentalis
CCTAGTCACCTAGTCAGTTGATAGAGATGTACATAAGTTTGTATATTATGTTTGTTTTAATGACAATGTGTATTCGCGGTCAAACTATGAATTTATTCATTGATGGTGAACAGCTTAAACAGCGCAACCCACAAAATTGGTCTTTGCGTACTGTTTATCTGATCTGCTTCTCAATTGTGTACTTTAGCTAATGGAGGTAGAAGAATATAGCGGATAGAACATTTCAAGGATCCTTATTGGTCGAGCTTTCACCCCCATTACCGGTAGGACGTAAGAGGCGGGAGGGTGCCCCGCTATCCTTCTTCCTCCGTTAGCCAAAGTGACAAAATATGCTTAAACTACGTGGCTTAATCTGCAATGAAACATTCCTGCTGATCTGTGCTCGCTGTGCTACTTTCTTCTGTTTTGTATGTTAACATTTCACTGCTGTGCTATAAAGTGCATCAATAAAAAAAATCGCTGAGCTTTACTTCCAAGTACTATTTTCGTAATTCATAAAAAACAGTTCAACTTCGATGGTTCCAATTTTTTCACACCATAGAAAAACAATGTAGAACGCACAATTATCTTTTTGCTAAGAATAAACTTGTTCTTTCACATAATTTTTCGCCTGCACTGTCGTGGGATTAGACACAAAATGCGTTACGAAATCTGCCGCAACGAAATTGCAAATTTCGGCAAACGGAAGGTCACATCTCGCCTGATAGGTAGGCTACATCTTGCCTTTTGCGCATACGTGTACTGCGGGGTGGCCTACCCCGAGGATCGCAGGCGCCGAGCTCTCGTTATTTGCCAATATCGCGAATAATGAATCTCAGAAACGGTGCCAGGCAGTCAGCAATGAAATGTCAGACCAGTATCAAAACGACTGAAGACATCAGAAATTTGTCGGTTTTCGCATCAGATCGATAAAAATGTGGTCCTGAAATTGACAGGTTTCTGAAAGCTGATATCGTTCTGACATCTGTCTGAAATGTCATTGCTCACTGCTCTGTCAATGCAAATGTGTACATTTACATTGTACACGTTAAATAAAGTGGACATGGCATGTATGCTTTAATTAATGTGTACAAGCCTGTGTCACATTTACAAATGGGTAGATGGGTATGTACACATTATTTAAAGCAGACATGCCATGTGCTATTTATTTAAAGTGGACAATGTACACATTTGGATTGTCAGAGTAGGCAGTGCGAAATGAATTTTTTGTCGATGTCGAGATGATGTCGGCATGATATCGTAGGTCGAAATTGTGCACAGGTTTGAGTCGTTGACTTTATACTTGCGTTCAACCTGCCCAGAAACGTGACTGCCATGCCCGTACAAAGTGTTATTGTGGATCCTGAGATGAAAGCGCGACCTAAAATTTCACGGCACTGATAGCAATACTCTTTCTCCCCCACTACGAAGCACAAAGTACATGCGGTGTGGGTTAAAGGAACAAGTATATAAAAACAACTGAACGTCTATCTGGTGAAGCGCACACTGTCGAAACTCGCGCGCTACGACGAACGGAAATGAACTCACCGCTTGCTGGATGCCGCCCGAGTAGCCTCGCGCAGTGCCTCCACAGAACGCGCCACGAAAACTTTCCACGTAATCCACCACGCCGTGATCCAGACCTTCCAAAGCTTCGCCATTTTCGAGGACAGGGCTGGCAACTTTCAGTTGAGCGGTCATTGTAAGTTTTTCCTTTAATTTTACTTTCCTTCTAGTTAATTTCTATTCCTAGGAGTCCTTTGCCGACCCCTATGCAGGTGTGGTGGGTTTCATTCGGTCCAGTACGTTGCTAACCGTGGAAATCCTCGTAGGCTACTGCACCGCGTTACCCTTGGGTTGTGGCTTGGGTTGAGTTGGGCTTTTGGACGCCTGGCAATGCAGATGCAATGCGATACATGAATATGCAATCCTGAATTTATCTTGGTTTGTACATTTATTACCACAATCCCCTTCTCTCTTGAAAAAATGAACAGAAATTTGCTTTTATTTTGAAGCTCTTGTCGGTCATCTTCAATAGAGATATGAACCTGGGCTGAAGGTAGAATTTCAGACTTTCTTCGCCATTGCCTGAAAAGTTGCCTTACTTGTTAATAAAGTATTGCCATAATTTGAAAGCAGAAAGTATGTTGTTAACTTTTCTGCAGAAAGCTTTCTATTTGTAAACAGTTTGTTGTGACAGTTACATTGTTACATTTCAATGTATGTTGTGACCTGTGTGTAAGTTAACCTTCTTAAATACTGCAAGGATTTTCCCTCCAAACACACTTGAATTGTCCCTCGACCGGTCGCGACTGTTAGCCCAGTCGGAGTCGCTTTTTTCGATTCAAATTAAGACTTACCTGCAACATCATTTTAAAATCACTTTTCATGTTTCCTGACTAAAAGTTACTCCTTAACAATCAACATGCTTTGTGATAAATTATAGGGTTAAGTTTTGCTTAGGTTGAATAAGCCTCCTCCTCAAAATGTTCTATGAATAAACATAGGTGTTGTTTATATTATCATGAACTTTAAAGTGTATCACTTTCTATTTCAGGTTCTCTAGTTGGGCTCTGGTGCTCAATGCACCTCTGTAGCCATGACGGCTGACACAGAAAATAAGAGCATGCACTGCCTGCTGTGTAATAGCAGAGTTGGTGTGTCAACTAGGAACAGTTGTCCAATTTTCCAGCAAAATGTCACAACATCAGATCGAACTGTTGCTGCTACGCTTGGGCTTGTACTTAACCAGGAATTGACCGAAGAAACTGTACACAGTGATGTGGTCAGTACATTTCCAGTTCTATTAAATCCTTTTATTCAATAATATTTTTTCTTCTACTAGTATTGTTTAT
Organism: Frankliniella occidentalis; assembly: GCF_000697945.3. Classification (NCBI taxonomy): domain Eukaryota; kingdom Metazoa; phylum Arthropoda; class Insecta; order Thysanoptera; family Thripidae; genus Frankliniella; species Frankliniella occidentalis. Next base: position 16,034 of record NW_026267443.1, read on the forward strand.
GGTTTGCTTTTCAGGTGTGCAAGAAATGCCTTAAGCTGTTGAATGAAGTAGACTCACTAGAGGAAAGACTAGCCGAATTACGCATGGAACTCTCCACTAATTATAATCGAACTTTAGCAAAACGTAATGGTGAAGAAGCTGAAGAAGATCTTGATAATGATGATGCTTTAGGTGAAGCTGGCTGGGCTCCTGATGACAGGGAATATAAGCCTCAAATTAAGCTACCTCTTGAAGATGGCAATGCTCAACCATCTGGCAGAGGCCGCAAGAAAACTATTGTCAAGCGGATAATCAAACTAGAACATGCAGATGGTGAACAAAAGGTATATTCACTTTACCTTATCATATAATTCTGTGATTGACTATTTTTCTGATCAATCTTCATTTATGTATAGGAGAATGAAGGAGAGGGAACCATTGTAGAGGAGTTTGAAATTGAGTATGATGCTGCTGACGTACCTGAGGGTGCAGAGGGTGCAAAGGAGGGAGAAGACGCAGAAAATTCAGGGGAGGGATCTGGAGTGGTACCCAAGGTATGTATGAAAGAACATTACATTTCCCAATTTTTATTGTTTGAGATAAATAATCAGTAATTTTTTAGACCGAGGATGGACAAGAACAACCAAAGAAAGTTTCTTACCCTCAAGTTAAGAGAAGAAGGAGAATGCCCAAGAAGCGAGGCCGTAAGCCAGCAATTAAAGTTAAACCCGAAGAGACAAGACTTGTTGAGGAAATGGTTGCTCGAGAAGACAATCAATATGTTTGCTTGGTTTGCACTGATCAAAAGGTATGAGTAATGATCAAATAACTGCATTGAGAATCAATTCTAGTTTTCCAGACTTAACATATTTGTTATTGACATTTGTTGAAACAGGTCATGGGTGATGACAAGACTATGACAGCTCACATGCGTGATGTTCATGAGTTCAGGCTGTATGTTTGTGACATTTGTGGTGCAGTATTTAGGAAGCGCACAGAAATGTCTCTTCATTTGGATGAACATGTGGCTAATGAGCAAGGTGATTTCCAGTGTGAAGTGTGCAATCGCATATTTAGCAACCTAAGACTTTTCCGTATACACAAAAGAATGCATTATCCATCCACCAAACTTCATACATGTGAAACATGTGGAAAGCGTTACAGGTGTGGACTCTATTACTTAATTAATTCAACATAGAATTTTGACTGGAGTGAGACTAATTTGACATTTACTTCTAGTTCTCGCAATTTACTGGAGGAGCATATTAATACCCACACTGGAGCAAGACCCTATGTATGCCAATGTGGTAAAAGTTTTGCCTCAAAGTACACTTACAAGGCTCACGTCAAGATCCATGAATCACGTCCACGCCCCTATGCATGCACTGAATGTGACAAAACATTCCTAACTTCCCAGAACCTTACTCAGCATCTCCGAACTCACTCAGAAGTTAAGAATTTCATATGTAAACAGTGTGGTATGTATATTATGTATATCTACTTATTTAATGATACATTAATTATTACTATTAGTAATCTGTTGTAACTCCTTATAACCTGACTGTTAAATTTCCATTAGGAAAAGGATTTGGGACTGCTCGTAATTTGGAGGTACATGCAATTGTCCATACTGGATTTAAGCCATTTATCTGCAGGATGTGTGGAAAAGCATTTGCTCGAAAGGCTGAAATTCGAGATCATGAACGAACACACACAGGAGAAAAACCTTACCAGTGTGAGTTCTGCGGTGCTACCTTCAGTCAACGTAGTAATTTGCAGTCTCACAAACGAGCTACGCATTATGATGACAAGCGTTACAAGTGTACTGAGTGCACCAAAGCATTCAAGAGACGAAGGCTTCTAGATTACCACATGAAAGCAGCTCATACTGGCGAGAGACCATACAAGTGCAACACCTGTGATGCCACTTTTGTGTATCCTGAGCACTTCAAAAAACATCGCCGTATTCATACTGGTGAAAAACCTTACCATTGTGAGGTATGTTGGGAGCAGATAATCATTAATTCTTCAATCTCACACTTAAACTTTTATAAAATTGCATTTTATTTGATTTTTTAAACTTTAAGGTGTGTGGAAAAGCATTCAACAGCCGTGACAATCGTAATGCTCATAGATTTGTGCACAGTGACAAGAAACCATATGAGTGTCTTGTATGTGGAATGGGCTTTATGCGGAAACCTCTCCTTTACAATCATATGCAATCTCAGGTATGGACTAAGTTAATCTGTTAACCCCGATCCTTGCCTTCAAATTTCAAAGCTAATGCATAATTATTACTCCTATCTAGGGTCATTTGAATGACACTATTGTTGTCAACCAGCCCAGACTGACAACAGAAGAAGACATTATGGCAGAAGGAACTGAGGAAATGGAAATGACAATTGTTGGTGAAGACGAGTTGCAAGGAGGACACCCTGTAAGAAAACACATTCCTGATTGTACTTTTTGTTCTTATATGCATAATCAACATTATTCATATCTATGCAAATTTCCTCTTAGGTTTACATTGCTGAACTGAAAGATCATGTTATTATTCAAGAGGGTGAAGATGGTTCTGAACGAATTGTGCTAAGAGATGGTCAGGATCTGAGAGAACTGACAGAACACCACATAGTAACTGAGGGTGGAGTTGGTCACCTGATTATTGATGGGCAGGCAAGTTCTTTTATAACCTGCACTCTCTGAATTATGTTTTTCTTGTAATATTTTTTTATGAATCATAGAGAGCTGAATATTTTATTTTCTATGCTTGCAGCAAGTCCAGTTTGCTGACGCCTCAGACCTTGCTGGAATTGAACATGTTGAAAACGAGGCTGGGGAAACTTTCACCATTGGTGGTCATCGCACTCTGGTGGTCCCAGCTACCCCACATATGGCAAACTATGCAGATGTTGTGGAACAAGATGGAGATGGAGAGGTGATAACTGCAACTATTCCTGAAGGAGAGGGGCAAACCATTGATGGGCAATCAGGACCTGTTCACCTTGTTCAAATCAAGATTCCAACTGGCAATGAGAAAGCTTGGTTAAATATTGTTCCATCTTCATAATATCTTTAATTTGGATGATAAGCTAAACCCTAGTTTGATTTTATTTTCTTTGATTTATGGCTTTCAACTTCTTTTAGTGTAAAAACACTTTGTAAATATTGGTAACAAATAATGTCTATCTTAAGTTTAAGAGCAACAATTTTGAAGAGTAATTATATCCTTAATTCACTCATAAGTTGTTGTTGGAGATTGGAATTGTTATCAACTCTTCCAGTTTATTTTTTGGTGTTTCTTAAACCCTGCTAACTATGGGTTAAGTTAGACCCAGCTCCGTAGACTGGACACGTTTTTCAGAAGTTTAATTTCCTTTTTCTGACACCCAAAGATAGGATCAAGTCAACAATGAATTGTAATTCATTCTGTTAACAATGCAGTTTTATCTATCTATTAATATTAAAATATACAGTAGTTAGGTGTATCTTTTATTTGCTTAAGTGTAGATGACATAGTTTTGGTGACTTCCTTGAATTGCTGCTGATTTTCTGTATCTGTTGGTAGTTTTTTTCTATTAGGGGCAAAAACAAGAGTTGCTCACCTATTTCTTACTTGTTTCTAGGTGAGTGTACTTGTCATTATGATATGTTGTGAGTTTTTATGAGGGAAATTGTGGATATTTTGAATGTTAAGTGGTCTCTGGTTGTCAACCTTCAAGAAAATGAATATATAGTTGAATTATTTTAAGAAACATTAAGGAACTTAGTGTATGGATTGTCAATATTTCAGTGAGCATTCTTTGGTAGTTATGTGATAATGTGCATGAACATTTGTGAAAACACAGATTACCGATGTCATTAATAGTGGACTCAAGTGAAATAATTATTCATTCGTGCTTTGTTGTCTCTAATTTTATTTAAGTGGATCAATTGTGCATGGAATTTTCTTTTAGTTTTCTAGGTTCACTGTATACATGTAAAGATTTTACTTAAGAATTTAAACACATAGTTTCCATCCAGCTTTCTCAGAAATAAATGCCTGCTCTAGATCCCAATCAATATGAAAACTGTAAGTGAAACAGCAGTGTACCTGAAATTTCAATTGTTACTGTACCAACTAATTTCTGGAAAAATACCTTGTTTTACGTTTTAAATGTCATTGCATTTTGCTTGTCTTGTCTCAAGTTAGGTTTAGTTGACTGCAGAGGTTCTTTTACTGCCTTTGGCTGGGAAACAGAACTCTGAACTTGACTCATTCTTTCATAGAGAGGCCGCAATTTGTGATGGTGGTTCCAACCATGTTCTGTACTCTTTCCCCCCATTTGGCATAGCAAGAAATAAAATCATACATAACTACAAATGATCTTTGCATTTCCCTTCATTTCCCCTTATTTTTAGGATTGGTCTATGCCATTTACTGGTTAGTTTAAACTTAAACGTTTTTAAGTTCAACAAAAAGTTCAAATAGAAAAGTCTACCTTCATTTATTTCATTACAATAAAACCATTTTAAAATTACATAGTAGTATTTAAAAATAAGAAGTCAAACAATTAAACCTAGAAGGATCACAGGCATGCTTAAATTAAAAACAAATATTAAGTCTGTTAAATGCAGACATGATCACATCAACAGTCGATCAAAGAATTAAGTAGTTTCAAATCACATATTCACATTAAGTTTTAATTTATAACACAGAGCTCGCAGTCCATACAAGGGATCTTCAAAAGCAAATGGTCGAGCCTCTTTCTTCATGCAGCCCCAGTTTGGGACAACTGAGGGAAGCATACCATTTTGAGAAGGATTCTTGCTCTTCCTGTTTTTGTACTTATTCAGTAAGAATAAAATAGTGCTCTTCAGTTTCTCATCAGTTGCAATAACCTGGAAAGTAAATGAAAATAAGGGCAACCACAAGAGCAGAGATTGATTGGTTTTTCAGCTGGGTAGTGATGGTGTAGGCTTACCTTGGCATTCATGGGACTTTGGCTGAAGTGCCACAACATTGTAATGAAGTACAAGAGAACTGTATCGTCAACTGAAATCCATTTCTTCATCAAATGTGGGTATAAGTTTAAATAAGATCCATCCTAATTAAAAGAACAACTCGATGTAGAATTAGTACACAGAACCACATAATTTAAGGAAATTGGAACATTGAGCAAGGAGGCTCATGACTAAACTCTCAGTCATGTAAAAATTTACCTGCCATACTGCCTCAAAAGTTTTATTATACTTGCACAACTGAACCAAAATTTTCGATGACAACCGTGCAACTTCCGAATCAGCTACGCCTCTATTTATGTTGCAGAGAATATTAAATAACTTGGAGACAGAGTCATTATAAACCATTTCTTCGCATAAAACAGGTGATATCATGCATATTGTGTCTGGAAAAACAAACAGTAAAGAAAAATCAGTGTGATCGAAATAAAGTAAAGAAACAATGGAAAATGGGAAGGTTTAAGTACTCACTCAATGCATTTAATGTGAACACTACACTTCCAACTGTTTCAGCAGCAAGTTCAATACAGAGTATCCCAATGCGTTCTTTCATATTCATACACTGAGATTCTGCAGAGTTCAATTCTTTATTAAGTTCTTTTAATCTATTAGTTTCTTCCTCAAATTTCTTGCGAGATTGATAACCACGCCAGTAGGCCTGAAGAAAAGATAAGTAAGCTGTCTTGAGTAAAGTAACAGGTTTTTTTAAGAAATAATTTTTTTAGACTCAGCACCTGAATTTTGAGAGCAGCAGCAGACTTTTCTTGAAGATTTTTTTGCTTTCTATACCAGTTCTTCCAAGTTTTCTGAATGAGTCTAGCAGAGGATTCATAGAGTTCAGTGCAGTGCAACTTCTGCTCCCTTAAAACTTGGCATCTTTTACGAGCCAAAAATCCTCTGGTGTATTTCTGATTAAACACATCAAACAGGATTAATGATTTGGGAACCTTGTAATATTGTTCGGAAAATGCTTCAAAAACGTAATGCTTTAGAGTTACATTCATAGAATACTGTACCTGCACCGTAATCGTAGCCCTTCTTAGAGATTGGTATTGTTCCTTCTCTTGCATCATTAATTTGTGGCTTCTCCATACATTTTGGATAAGCTTTGTCGAAGCCAGCATAATTATATAATTCTGACGTTCCTTTCTTCCATGGAGAATTGCACGCCAATGCCTTTGTAAAACTACAGCAGCAGAACGGATTTTGAGGAATTCATAAGAGAGCTGTCTGGTTATCTGAATGGTTCTCCAACGTTTCTGAACCAAAATCACAGCATTGCACATTTCTAGAAATCTTTCTCGATCCAGAGCCATAGACCTCTGAGCTCTCCATCTCCGCTGAATAATTATGGTGGCATTCCGCAGCTGACAATACCTGTCGGGATGAATTGATGATTAATTCAAAGGACATTACTAATCAACAGCATACAGAAATCACTCACAAGAATCAAAGTATCATACCATTCTTTTTGCTCTTGCGCCAACCTGTTTGCACGGAACCGCCTCTGAATAATAACAGCAGCCAAGCGGAGTTGTAGGTAGTTTCTTTGCTCATTCTTCATGGCCCTATAAGCTCGGTACCTTATTTGAATGGTACAGGCAGCATGGTGCAAGGCAGTAAAACTTCCACGTTGAATTTTCATCAAACATTTAGCACGCCAGTGACTTTGAATTAAAATGGCTGCTCTCTTTAGACATAGGTAACTGGAAATAAATTAAAAAATAGATATATTTCAGAGAATACAAACCAGGTGTTAAATGGCCAATAAAATGCTAATTACCGATCACGATTGTGACGCATCATCTGTAAAGCTCTGAAGTGCCTCTGAATGGTCACAGCAGCCAAGCGGAGTTTTAGGAAGTTTCTATGATCATTCTTCATGGCCCTGTAAGCTCGGTACCTAATTTGAATGGTGCAAGCAGCATGGTGCATGGCAGTAAAACTTCCACGTTGAATTTTCATCAAACATTTAGCACGCCAGTGACTTTGAATTAAAATGGCTGCTCTCTTAAGACACAAATAGCTGAAAAAATTAAATGAAAGACTTTAAATAAGTAAACTGGGCGTTAAACAACTATATTAAAATGTTTAATTTCTGTACCTATCACGATCATGGCGCATCATCTGTAAAGCTCTGAAGTGTCTCTGAATGGTCACAGTTGCATGCTGGGTTTGAAGGTACCGCCTGCGATCAGTATTCATTGTCCGCTGGGCCCGGAACCTACTCTGAATGATACATGCAGCACTGCGCAGGGACAAAAATTCAGAGCGCTGTGTTTTCATGGCCAGTAGAGCACGCCAGTGGTGTTGGATAGTTAATGCAGCCTTTTGGACGGTCACATATCTGAAAAATGAATTGATTTTCCAACTCAGTAAATTTACAAACTGCAAATCCAAGGGGTGACGACAGTTATGGTGGATTTCCTCCTACCGCGCACGTTCTTGACGCATGGCCCTGTTGGCTCGGAAACGTCTCTGGACAAGAACAGCAGCTCGGCCGAGGCGCACGAAGTGCTCGCGCTCCACCCACATGGCTCGGATCGCGCGAAACTTGTTCTGGACGACACAGGCAGACTGCCGCAAAGCCAGGAAGTCCTCGCGGGCGACTCGCGACGCCTGGCGAGCACGCCACCGGCGCTGCACGATGAGGGCGGCATTCTCCAGCCGCGAGTGGAGGAGCTGGCGCTGGGCGGCCCGGGCGCGCACCTTGCGCTGGAGGGTGAGGGCGGCGGCGCGGAGCTCCAGGAAGCGGGCGCGGTCCCTCCGGCCGGCAGCCCAGGCGCGGACAGCTCGCTGCAGGGTGACAGCGGCCAGCCGCGTCGCGAGGAAGTCGGCGCGGGCCGTCTTGGCCTGCCAGCGGGCGCGCACGCGCTGCTGCACGAAGAGCGCGGCAGCGCGCAGGCGGAGGAAGCGCTGCCGCTGCAGGCGCGCGCGTAACCAACGCTGCACCGTGGTGGCCGCGGAGCGCTGCAACAGGTACGCGGCCCGCTGCGTCCTCATGGCGCGCTGCGCCCTCCAGCGGCTCTGGACCAGCATCGCGGCGCCGCGCGTGGCCTCGAAGCGATCCCGCTGCACCCGCATGGCCCGCTGCGCGCGCCAGCGGCGCTGCACCACCAGGACGGCGGCGCGCAGGGCCTGGAAGCGCGCCTTTTCGCGGCGCATGCCCTGCCAGGCGCGGACGCGCGCTTGAAGGAGGCGGCACGCGCCCACCTGCCGGCGGCGCTCCTCCTGCCAGCCGCGGGCCAGGGAGGCGGCCAGCTCCAACTGGCGGGCAGCACGGCGGCGGCGGAACCAAGTCTGGAGGCGGAGGGCCGCCGCCATCCGGCGGAGGTCGGCGAAGCGACGGCGAGTCAGCATGCCACGGCAGTGCGCCTGGGGGACATGAAGGGGGTCATGAGCATGAGCGGGAGCCCATCCGAAGCTCAAGAGCTCAACGTGAACAGAACTTACCTGAATCTTGACAGCGGCGGCGCGCTGCCGCAAGAAGTCGGCACGCAGGCGGCGGGTCTCGACGGCGCCGCGGTACCAGAGGGCGATGGAGGCGGCCGCCCCGCGCGCGCGACGCAGGGCCTCCTGGGCGGCGTGCCGGCGCCAGTGCTTCTGCAGGACGACGGCGGCCTGGAGGCGAGCCTCCTGCAGGCGGACGTGCTCCTCGCGGACGGCGGCGGCGCGCCGGCGGCCCAGGTAGCCGCGCCACGCGGCCTGCAGCACGATGGTCGCGGCCTGGCGGCGCTCGCGCTTCCGGACGCGGATGCGGCGGTCGATCTCCCGCGGCAGAGAGCAGCCGCGCCACCACCGCTGGATGGCCTCGGCGGCGGACACGAAGCGTGGGCCCTGGAACTTGTAAATGATCTGCCACAGCAGGGAGAGGGTCTTCTCGCGGTGGCCGTCCGCAATGTCCTTGGAAGTGATGCCACCGCCCAGCTCGTAGCCGGCGGCCTTCAGCGCACCCAGGGCCACGTCCACGTTGTGGACCTTCTGCAGGCGCGAGATGGCCGGGACCCGCAGGCGCTCATGCAGCGTGTGGTCACATAGAATCAACTCCATGACCCTCACCAGCCTGATTCCATCGCGCAGGTCCAATAGGTTCTTGACGGCGTATTCAAACTCGTCCAAGTATGTCTGCTTCACCGTCAGCTTGCAGCCCAGCGAGGACAGGTAGCGGTTCACATCACCGATGCCAGCTAGCAGGTCTCTGGCGAACGTCGCTACGACGTCGCGGCTGTCTTTGACTTTGGCGGTCCGGAGGAACAAGCAAGGGTCGTGGCCAATCAGCTTGCCCTCCTTGGCGCGGTCCAAGAAGAACACGATGAAGAGGAACTTCTTCAGGATGAACTTTTTCATTTCTTGTTGGAAGCCCGGGAGCTTGAGATGTGGCACGGTGGGGTGCGAGTAGGTGGCCACGATGTGGGCATCAGAGAGCAGGTTGTGGACGAGAAAGGCGGTCAACCCGATGTAGTCGTTGTTGGACTTGAGAGGCACTGTCCGGCCGTACACTGCTTCCAGCCCGATACGCAGCCACAGCGGGTTGTAGGCGAGGAGCAGCTCAAGGACCTGGTGCTGTAGCCCCACGTCCAGGTGTAAGTCTCTGTCGTCTCGGATGCACAGGACCTTCTGGTCCACACGCACTGATATCTTCTGCAGGACACTGCCAATATCTCTAGAGCGGATGAGGGTGAGGGCACCTTTCCTCAAAGTGTTCAAACGATTGTTTTGATCATACAGGTCAGAAGACACTTCTTCTCGGGACGGGGCAAAACTGACATCTTTGATACGACATGTTTTTTGCCAGAGGTCGCCAATATCAATCACTTGCTGATCAGAATTAGTTTCTAGTTCTGCAGGTGGTGTTAGCATGGCATTAAGCCACTTAATCATGTCAGTTTCTTGCCTAGCAATCCATGCACTGTCATTGTAGATAGCTTGGTTTAGGAAAGGGTCCGATGTTGTGGAAGCAGCAAAAGGATCAACATTTGTCACTTCAGACAAAATGTCATCCAAGTTGTGCAAAACTTCTGACTTAGCAGCCTGCATTTCAGCAATTCTCTTGGACCCACGAGGAATTTTGAACACAGGTTGATCTTTCTTAGAGAGTGAAAGTCTGGACTCTGGCAGTCTAGAAGATAATGAGGCCTTAGAACCCATAGGCCCAATACTAAGTCTTCTGTCTATTTTTTTATCATTTGGCTTTGAGATGCTTCCAATAGACTGTCTTCTTAAATTCACACCGACTGTCTTAGTTGAAACAATTTTAGGATCCACTTGAGATTTGAGATGTGGAAGAGGTTTCTTTAAGGTGGGAGAAACTCTAATTACGCGACGTCTGCGAGGAGACCTGTTCTGTGGTGCAGCTGCTACTGCTGCTGCTGCTTTTGGTCTAGTGAAGTTTGTCTTTTTCTTTAATTCGGAAGAGTTGTCTGTTTCATTGGTACCAGAAAATGACACTGTAAACGCTGTGCTCTTTGTGAAGGTGCGACACGGTGCTTGACTATCAACTGCACTGCCAAAAATATCCTCCTCTTGAATGGACAGCAAGGGAGACTTTGCACAGCGGAGGTGATCCTCAGCTCTAGGGGATTTTGATCGAAATAGGGAATCATCTGTTTTGGGGGATTTCCCATGGTTTTGGTGTTCATCCATCCTAGGTGAAAATACCATACCTAAATTAACAGAGCCATGTTTGGCTGCCTCGTCACACGAATCTTCATTTAAGCTACATGAGCCTCTTGAATGTTGTTCTTTGATGTATGTTTCTGTACTCAATCTGTCTTTTACATAAGTACCAGTGCTGAGCCGATCTTTAATGTAAGTACTGGTACTGAGACGATCATTTGAACATACCTCCAAACACTCAGGGATCTCCCCGTGAATTCCATCAACTGGCTGTGAAACATCTAGATCCAGTGCAAATAGCTCATCACCTTGTTTCTGTTGAGTGGAACCAGACATATAATCAAATAAATCTTTGCGAACCTTCAGTGAATCTGTAACCTCTTGCAGCGGTGAGGGAAATGCCTTCACACCAGTTGAACAGCGGCGAGGATCTTCAGACGGTAATGGAAGGTCAAACTTTATAGTGGAATTCATAAAAGAATCACGGACTTCAGGAACTGCCATTTCTTTGAAATTCTGCTTTCCACTGACATGTGTACCATAGACTGCATTAAAAGGAAATAAATTATTCTGAAGATTATCTGTTGGGCTCTCATGTGCTTCATCTAAACTGTCATAGAAATCATCTCTGGAATTTTCCATAGCTTCAAGGTGAATACCTCTAGGTAAACTTTCTGTTATTTGACCATTACATGAGCGAGCGCCAATGTCAAAGGTGGCTCTTCTTATTTCAGCTTGAGACAAATCCTCTTCCACTTCATCAATGGGTAAAATTGCTCTTGAATGAACACCAGCATCACCATCAACAAAATCAACACCTGGTTTTCCAAGAACTAATGGAGACATAACTAAGTCATCAATAGCACTGTTTCTCACTGGTCCTGTGTTAAAATTTGTGTTCAAAGGTGACAGCACAAAATCTTCAAATCTCCTGGATATGTCATGTTTAGACTTCTTCTCAATTTTCTCAAAGGGCAATGGTATGACTGGTGAATTTTCCTTGTTTTCAGGATTAACAAGAAATGTTTGCCTGCGGCATGGTGAAGAACTAGCTGTCCTAGGGAGAGATTTAGCAATCCGAACATGCTGTTGCACAACACACCTTGTAGTAGAAGGCTTTGGAGAAGAGGGTTTTGATGGCTTAGTTAAAACCAGCTTCTTTGCCAATACAGTAGGTTTAAAGGTAGACTTAGCTGGTGCTGGCTTCCTCACATTCTAGAAAAAACAATTAAAAGAAACATACAATAAAAATACCAATACTTCAACTCGAGTAAATGAAAGGTAAACAGAGGCATACCTTTTTGACATGCGGATTGAAGCTGCTGCTTATGATGACAATATCAGATTTGAATTTTGATGTGGTCCGGACAGGGATAGTATCTCGCCAACTCCCAGCTTCAGTAGGGACCCAGGTAATCAGAAGACTAGTCTCTTCGCCACCAGCCAAATCAAAGGAGGTAAAACTAAATTCAAATCCACGATCTTTGGCAGGCAGATTTAAAAGCTCACCCTAAACAAAATAAGACCAAGTATTACCCTTCTTGGACGATTTTATTTAAAAGGAATAAAAAGATAAAATGTTTTAAAGAACTAGACTAGAAATGAATGAAACATTTGTGAATGGGATAAAACAAAACTTACAGACAATTTGGTGGCTGAAGGATTGCGAATAACCAACAACCTCTTCGCTTCTGCATTAACTTTAACATTATCAAAGACAATTTTGGGCAATGGTTTAAAAGGAGCAAGGTACAGAATTTCACATCCATTCTCCTCATCTGCACTGACACTTTTCTTGAGGCGTTTGGGCGGGCTGATCTGTAAAACCGAAGCCGAAAGTAATGTGAGGAAACATGACTTCCCCTTCAATTCATGACATAAAGAATGCTCCAAATATTTACCTCAAACACTTGCGCCATGATTGCGCTGTTAAGAAACTTCGAAAATTAAAGAAACCATCGGCGAGTGCAATGTTTTTGACACCAGACTTCACACCCGCCGCAACGGTCACTGGCTGGTGGCCGAAATTTGAACCAAGCAGGCTGGGTAACATCCAAAGCACTGATGGTATGATATATATTTTCTTGTTTTGTTTTAAAACATCTCGAAAGAATATTAAAAGAACAGGACTTTTTTCATTTAAAAAAGGAATCTTTAGTTTAAGTGCAACACCGTACGAGAGACAACATTTATGTCATGCTTACAGATTCCTTTTTTTTTTTGCTTTAGTTGGCGTACTAGCCATCCAAAAACAAGTGACGGGTAGGAATCAGCGCCAGTTTTCAAAGAATATCGGACATCGGCACATGTTTTAGAGGATTTAAATAAACAAAATACTATTGATTTACGAAAATAAGTTTCATCTTTTTATTACATTATTTGGCTATCTACAAAGATGAGGGATCACATCACCACATTTAGCACTAACTTTAATAAGAGCATGCTGATCACCTCTGGTATCTCCAATGTTAACTATAGCAATTGGCTTGTGTAGATCAGCTGCTTGAAGAACAATTCTGTAAGCTGAAAAAACTGTCAGGGAGCTGCCAAGAACCAGAAGAGTGTCGCAGAGTTTCACTTCATTTCGGACTTCTTCAACTCTATCTTTGGGAACATTATCTCCAAAAAACACAATGTCTGGTTTCAGGAGACCTGCACATGATGGACATGAAGGTATGTTGAATCCTTCTACCTGATCCTGCCAAAACAATGAAAAGTTCTGATAGAAAATATAACCATATGAAAAAATGCCAGCAAAATTAATGTCAGAATATTTACTTGAGTCATTTCTACATCTCCATCAGGCCGCATCATTTGATCTATAATTTTCACATCAGGATTTAATTGGGCCAACAGATTCTGAAATGCATGCCTTTCTATTTTGAAGTCACAGCTGAGACACACAACTCGGAATGCTGATCCATGCAGTTCAATAACATTCTTCGTTTTTGCTTTTGTGTGTAAGCCATCAACATTTTGAGTTACTACACAACGAGCAATGCCAATGTCATTGACAAGTTTACATACGCTTAAGTGTGTTAGATTTGGACTAAAGGAAGAAAACCGAGGCCAGCCAACATAGTTCCTGGCCCAATATCTCTTCCGCACACCTTCTGACTTCAAGAAATCTCTATACTGTACAGGCCTGTTGGTACTTCTGGCATACAGACCAACTCCTTCAGAACGATAATCTGGTATGCCACTCTCCGTGGAAATGCCTGCACCAGTCAAAATTAAAATATTTCTGGATACTGAAATTAATCGATCAAGCTTATCAATGTCTTCTTCCTTGACAGGCAAATGTTTGGGCACAAATGATGTACTGCTCTGCTGTCTACCACTAATTTTATCAGTGATTAAGTCGAAATAACGAGGTGTCACTAACAATGCAGGGGCATCCCTTTTAAAGGGTCGAATGAACATGTTGTTTGTCAAAAACGTAGACTGAAGTTAAGCTGAGCTGATGCACAAATAAGCCAATAACTTTTCAGATCCACTATCATTACATAACCTAACTGTAAATGCAGAATGCAGACGACGCTGACGACGTTCAATCTGTGTTTACCAACTTAACATTTGAGCCCATCATCAAAATTACCGAAGAACCAGAGCCGGTATAAATACTTGGTTTTGTTTAGTCAAGTAGAAGATCTTCATAGTGTTGGTTTTCACAAGCTTTGGTCTTTATTTTAACTGAAATCTATTAAAAATTCCACCCACTGACGTTTGCCAGACTGATTTGTTTTCTTGTCAGTGTCCAGATTTAAGGTTATGGAATATGTAAGCTCTCTGATGTAGTTCGAAAATAGAAAAAAATATGATCTTAAATACGTACAAGGATCATTTATCACTTTTACCGCATCGAGCGTAGCGTCCTTATGTTGCTCAGAAGAAGGCAGTTCTTCTAAAGTATCTACAGATCTCAAAACCTGGGTAAGTTATCAGACAGCAGACAGAATGACAACAGGTTCCTAGGTGTTTCTGTGAAGATCAATATGAGCTCAATAATTTTACCTGTGAAATATTTACTTACATGCTTTTCTTTGTTATTTAAATGCTTTTCCACATAAGAGATTTTATTTTCAAAAGGATGACTTAAAGCTCACATCAGAAGTGAAGAGCAAAGTATAATCCTTATCAACTGACAATTTTCATAGTTTATTTAGATATAATCTATTAAAACCACTGATAAATTGAATTTATTGAAATTTCAGATTTATTTGATGCTTTCCAAAGATTAAACCATCATGGCAGTTTGGAATGATGGCTTTGACTTCCCCACAGAGCTCTGCAACAAACCACAAGCACTAGTTGGCATATCAGGCATTGATGTAGCAAAAAATGTTTCTGATCGTGAGGTTTGGGAAGCCCTGAGCAATAACAGAGCTACAAACAGAGCACTCATTAATTTTAAGTTGTTAGGACCCCAACATGGATTTCCTCCAATGAAACCCAAAGTACGTCTTACTGAATGTTCTTTCACCTTTAAACCGTAACATCTTGAAATTGAATCAAAACGCAATAATTAAATTGCAGAGAAATACATATGACTGGTACATTCCCAAAGGCATCTTGAAACGAAACTGGATTATCAAGCATCTTCAAGAGTTGCCTGCAGTTAATGTTTTATTCTTTCATCTGGATTGGGATGATCCAAATTTTGCAGCTAAGAAACTTGACTGTGCTAATAGGCTGCAAAGTATACGGTATTATTAATTTACAATAAGAGCTATGCTAGCTACAACTCTTAGCTGTTATCAAAATTATTTGTGGTTTTTTTCTCCTTTCTTTTTCAGTGGAGCCTTGAAGGGCAGACTAACACGGCTTGCCGTTGTTCTTATCCAGAGAACTGCTCCTGTGGCTGGAGAGGACCCTTCTGCTGCAGATAAGGCTAATGCCCTCTGTACAGCTTGTGAATTAAATCCTAAATGTTTGTTTGTTCTTCCACTAGGAGACCATCTTCAAGGATACATTTTGAGGTATGAAGATAAGTCTAGCAACAAAAGATACAGTGTGCAGAATACAGGATTCATCTCATCATCTTTTTCAGACTGGAGAAGGCTTTTTTGGAGCTAGCCCAAGGCTATTACCATCATGCTATTCGAGCAGTCAAGTCACACAGAGACCAACTGAATAAAACCACTCAGCAGTATCTCATGGTGCGGCACTTATTTAAAATAGGGTTTTTGTCAGAGCTGAAACAAGATTCTCACAATGCTCATAAGTAAGTCAAACTACCATTAATCACATAAAAAATTATCAATTTCTAATTCAAATTTGCAATAAATTCACCAACTAATTCACTTTTTCTGTTTAAATTTGAAAGGAGTTACGCTCAAGCCTATAGCCAGCTTTTGGATTTACGAGTTGCTGATACAAATGCTATGGAAGTAAAAACAGTTGCTGGGCTCATTAATTACAAAATATGTAGAATTCTTTTCTTTCAAAGCATGCCACGAGATGCTATTGCCCAATTTAGAGCACACTCTGAGGCATTTAAAAACCGTGAAGGCCACAAAGATCTTGTCTTTGAACACTATGGATGGTTAGCAAAACAGTATTGGGTATTTGGAGATTTATTTGATGAAGCAATAAAGCAGGGTGTTCAAGCAGTGCAGACACAGCATCCAGGATTTTACTATCAGCAAGCAGCACAATTTGCAATCCAGAGGAAGCAATCATGTGAACTGCTATGCCAAAATGTTACGACCTACCCAGAACCAGATCCACTCACTGGTGTGGACACATTAGAATTTTTTGGACAGAGACCTTGGCGACCTGGAAGTTTAAGTGTGGAACCAATTGATCCTAACCGAGAAAGGGACGGAATCCTAGCTTTACAGTTTAGGGAAAAAATTGGTGTGAACCACTCAAGCCTCATTATTACTTTATTTGGCATAGCCATTTCACAGTTTAAAGCTTTTCGCTGTCCACGGATGAGAAGACAGCTACTAGTGCAGATGGCAGAAGAATATTTTAGTGCTAAAGATTATGGGAAAGCACTCACTGTTTTGACTCACATGCTATGGGATTATCGGTCTGAGAAATGGTGGAGATTATTGTCTGCTATTCTACTGAGAGCATTGGGCTGTGCCTATTTAACTGCAGGACTCCAGGATTATGTGACATTGTCTCTTGAAGCTTTAGGAGATGCTGCTCAGCTCTCCCTTCAAGACAAGACAAGAATTTTTCAAAATCTCAATAAAATCTTGAAGAGGCAACTTCCTGATCCAGAACCAGGATTGTCAAACATTGATTTACCTCATGCTAAAGACTTGTGGACTGCAAGCTGTGCATCAGCAGATCCTCCATTTGTCACTGTGGATATGAGCAATGTCGCATCCTGTGTTGAAAGCAAGGCACGCTTCACAAGTACACAATCACATGTTGACAAACCTGTGTTGATTGAAGTGTTTGTTAAAAGTGCCTGCCCACACTCAATCAAGTTTTCAAAGTTACTGGTCACTGTAACAACGCCAAGCATGAGCACAGAACTTCCTGCATCAATTATGGGAGCCACTGAAGATGATCCCCTGTTATTTGAAACAAATACTGTTAAGGTATTTCTGTGTCAGTTTATTCCAGATCATCGAGATGTAGGAAGTGAAATTCAAATTACTTCTATTCTGTTACATATGGGCTCAGAAGGAGACCGAAATATTATTTTGAGATATTCTTGTGTGAGCAACGAATCTGGTGGAGCAGATGATGTCTGTCCTGAGCTGCAGCATTTTAGACCGACTCCAATCAAATCAATTAATTTTGACAGTATTCGTATTCAGTCAACTACTCATCTTGTACCACGGACTTCCCTACTTGATGTGTCTATTCAACACGACACTCCTGCTCTCCTTGGTGAATGGTACAAGGTGCATATCGAAATGCTGAACAACGAGCAATACAACATATCATCTCTGAGCCTTGATATAGCCCTGATTCCAAGTGTGGATGACCCACACCAGGAACTTACTACTCAGTTATGCAAGGATGTGTCAGGAGAATTGGTCTCTCTCCCAATGCAGTTGTTAATTGGTGATTTGGCTGTTAATTCTAAAAAAGAAGTTTGTTTTTATGTTAGAGCATTGCGGTTGAACACACGCAATCTTCTTATTAAGGTACAGTTTAAGTTACATGGTGTAATCTGAAGTTATTATAGATTGCTGAACTAATCATCTTTTTATGACAGGCAAAATACTTGATGCTTGATGCGGCATTGGGTAACAATGCAGAGTCTTGGAACGCAAGTGATAAAGTTGTTACTATATCAGTTGTAAAACCTTTTGATGTTTTGACCAAATTCGTATCTTTACAACTTGATCCTTTGACTAAAGGAGTTGCTCTTGAGCCTCTAATTGCCATGCCTCACACAGAGTGTCTATCACCATGGCCTATAGTTATTCATAACTCATCCTTTGAGCTGGTAAGATCACAACTAGTTGTGACTCAGTTTACATTTACATTCAGAGCAATGACTTTGTTATCCTTGTTTACAGGCACCAAATGTTAGTTTGGTTGATGAAACATTTATTTCTCAACTTCAAGGTTTGGAATTGCAAAAAGGAGAAATGGCTGCAGAAGCTAGTGTACTCACTGTAAGTCAACCAAGTGATCAGCCAGTTCATGTGGGAACATATCAATTGCAATGGAGCAGGTAAGCAGTCTACAGGAATAAAATAATTTTTCACTTTGAATTTTTTTTTTTTTAATTTATGATTTAAAATTATATTGTTTATAGAAAGGGTCAAGAGCATATGATCACAAGTAGCACAGTAACTTTACCGACTCTGAGAGTGGAAAATGCCCCCATTTATGTGGAAATGGTTCTTCCTGCTCATGGTTGGGTGAGAACACCAATGGCAGTGTCATATCGCATTCATAATCACACATCTCGCTTGATAGATGTTGATTTAAGTATGGAAGCAAGTGATGCCTTCATGTTTGCTGGTCATAAACAGGTAAACTCTGGTTATACAACAGTCTTCACGATTCTTTTCAAAATAATTCCCAAATAAGATATGCTATTATTTTTATTACAGCTACAACTGTGCCTATTACCAGAATCAGTTCGTACATTGGACTACAATTTGTATCCCCTCTTGTCTGGGTTGGTAGCTTTGCCTCGACTATGTCTCTCCCTAGTCAAAGAGGGCCAGTTAGAACTTCCACCCGCTGCTCTTGCAGAACTTCTCCAGCGTTGCTTACCGACTCATGTCTATGTTATGGTAATAAATTATAATTTTCTCAATCTTTCTCTGAATTGAATTGATAACTTATGTCCTGATCCGTTTGTTACAGCCGCAAGCAAAAGGAAAATCTTCAAACTCTCAAATACCAGTACCATCATAAAGATATTACCAAACTACTGCCTAATAGTGAACAATAAAAACTGTTAAAAGAAAATATTTTGGAGGAATATGAATGTAACTTTGTGATGAGGCAAAAATCATCACAAAAATTTACTCCAAAAAATATGAATTATATCATTTTGTTACTAGTATAGCTGTTATGATTTTAAAACACACATTTTCCCATTTATTTAAAAAGAAACAATATTTAGGAATTTCTACAGAAGAGAAACAAGAGACGTAAGTGCCACACAAATCAATTAAATTTGGCTCTTAGAGCAAATTTTTAATCAATTTCTTCATTCAAAACATCAGTTTAGTCCATACAATGGCTAAATAGTAAAAAAGAGAGGACAGAGCAAGCAAGCAGTAAAATTGTCACTATTTCCTAGACACAATGGAATCATAAAATAGTGTTAGAATAATGGGCAAAAGAACCCAAAAAAGACAAATAGAATTGAAAAAGAGGTAATTATTTTGTACTACCTAAAGAGGAACAATCAATCCCCGAGCATATCCACACTGAGGCAGTCCTCTCCAATGTTGCTAGGTGATGTTTCAAAATCTCCTGGGTCATTTGATTCACTAAGAAACAAAAACAAACAAAAAATAAATAAATAGAAAAATGGAAAAATTTAATGAATTAAATAAGGCTTCAATACCTGTCCAAGGAGGGTTCATTACTGAACATTTCTGTTGGTACTGTTGGTGGAGCTTTTTCTGGTAATAAACCTATGAATGATTGTCCACGAGCAGAGAGGTGCCGCTCAACCTCTTCAGGTGTCATATGACCATCTGGAGCCAAGGATGATGCAGCAGGTGAAATTGAAGGTATTGTTAGTGACCCATGGCCAAGCTGAAACAGAACACAAATATGCACTTGTAAACTTAAGAAATGCATGAACCTGACGGGATAACCAATGAATAACAGCAGCTTACATTAGATGCATTTTGTTTTGTCATTCTCATTGTTGGTTTCTTTTTCTTAGCTGGTGCAGGGTTCTTTTGGGTGGTTGAGGTACTGGCTGAATGTGTTTGCTGAGGTTGTGGATGGGAACTTGCTTCTAATTTTCTCCTAAAACATGATTTAAAAGTGTTATGAGCCTTTATATTTTAGAAACTATTTGTATGATAGAACTATTTAAAAATCGAACAAACCTTTTAATATCAGTTCTAGGAAGTTCAACTTCACCATCTGAGGATTCGGTGTCTTCACCACTCTCACTTGATGAAGAGATATCAACCTTTTCATATTGCAGAAGCCTGTCCAAAAGAAAACTTCTATCTCTGGCAATTTCCAGCAACTTTGCTCTAGAATTTCTAAGGTTCTCTTGATAGCATTCATTTTCCTGGAAAAGACGATGAGGTAAAATCAGATTCAACAGTAGATTTTCAGAGTAAGAAAGGCAAACAGAACTCAAAACTTACATAAATTAAGTACTTTAGTTTCCGTTTGAGGCGTTTATATTGTGCCTTATAGTCTACTATCTCATTTTGACTAATAACTTCATCCTCTTCTTCATCGTCGTCGTCATCATCATCATCATCTTCGTCATCTTGAGTATCTCTTGCATGCTGAGCTATGGATTGTTGATACCACCCCTGCATCATTTGAGATCTACCCTTCCCACTCATCTGAAACAAACATACCATCCTAACCTCAATTTCACTGTTCCTCCAAAAGAATACGGAAAATGGACATGACGACTCGAAATGAATGAAAAGAAAGACTAGAGTGATTACATTAAAATAATAAAGAAAGAATACTTTGCAGAGAACTCCAGGCAGTTGATAAATTTCAGACCCGAAGAAGATTTAGGTGCACGGTAGCTTTGTGCCGCTCAAGAGCAACGAATATTGTCTTCTATACTTTCTTGAAACCTTAGATAGGGTGGCTATGTTTCTCGAGCATATCGTGCAAAACAGAGAAATTCTGCAAATTTATGGTAAATCCTTTTTGTTTACGTTTTAAGAACACAACATAGGTACGTTATTCGCAGTTATATTCGGCGCCCTCTACTAAAGTTCTTACAACATTGCCGCCATTGCCGCCCTTTAAATCAAAGTTTGTTTGTGAATTTGCTTTGAGGGTTATGTGTATCTCAAGAGAGTTTTGTAAATTCTTCAACAAAAGTATACGGATTTGATCCATTGAGCACTTAAGTTTCCAATTTTATAGTATTCAATTTTACAATGCCAGAAATAGGGGAAAATGGTGACGGCTGGTCAGTTGACTGTTCATCAGATGAGGAAAATGGCTCTAGCAAGGTTAAAAACATTTCTTATTTTACACTTTGATATATTATGACCGGTGAAGAATAAAAATATTTCGTCAACGCATTTCTGTTTGTTAAGCTCTATTAGAGGTTTTAATATGCTTTTGCATTATTTTATTTTCTAACACTTGTGTGCTTGCAGATTGAGCACATACCTCCCCCAAGTGAAAGAGTACGCCTGTATGAAACTTTGGATAGTACAAATGGACCGCTTCCCATTCAATGGAACTGGCCCCATGGGAGAAGAGCACCATTGGATTCTTCAGGATTCATTGAGGAAGATGATGAAGAAGAGGAGTCAATAAAGTATGTGATAACGTAAAGTATTTATATCTACACCTCAATCAACTGAAAGCTAATTAGATATTCTCGTTATTTCAGAATTGAAGAGAAGTCTGACTTTGATTTTGATTTTGACGAGTCAGCAACTCCAATTTTAAGAAAAGGGAAAGCATCTGGACCTAAAGGAAGTGCTAAGAAGAAAACATCAAGCTTTTCAGGAATTCTGTCAAATATGAGAAGACACCGTCAGCAAGAACGCATGGAGAAAGAGCAGTCTACGACAGTGAGAACTAAACGTTAAAAAAATATTAATTCTGTTGATCCTTTTTTTGGTATAGCAATTTTAATTTAAAATTTTAAGCAATGACATGTGATAATATATTTAGAATTTATAGTTGAAGACTGAGATACATTTTAGCTGTGGACACAATTTAATCTG
>NW_026267443.1:38181-38882 GCF_000697945.3 Frankliniella occidentalis
CCCCCGGATTCCTACCAGATAAGTTGCTTTTCCTTACCTAAGTCACCATGCGTATTAAGAGGTGATAAACCTTTTACTTCTACCGAATAGTTGAGAATGTGCAATACTTGTATGAAGGATAGTCCTTAAAAGAAAACAGAAGTCAGATGCCTGAACATGTTTGATATAGATTTTCTCTCTGAAAAGCTCAATGTTTGTTGGGTTTACAATGTACGGGTATAATGGCTTTTAATCATCCTTCAAATTAGATTTCTGGGAAGGACGAGCCATAATCATTACGAGAATCGACACTAAATAAACTATTAATATCTGTAAACATGTGTGTTTGCCTTTGAGCCCCCCATTGGCTGATTGGCCTTGCCTCTTGTCCACGCTACGCTACGCCACGCCCCTATCGCTCCGCCGGATCAGAGTGGTCCCAGACCAGTCAGATTTTCTCTGTAATAACTGGCGTGGCATGAACAGCAACAGGGAAGTATTTGGGGGGGGGGGAGGGGGGATCTGATACGGGCTGCACAGCCCGGCACAGCCGTCACGCAGCGAGCATGACATGCACGTCGTCCGACTTTGGCCGCGTTCGAACGACGTTGGACTTCCCTCGCTCTCAGGCGCGCCCCCGTCTCTCGCTTTATTGCACCGACACGACCAGGGCGCACCCGGAGGCGTCCGCCGCGCGGAACGGGAGGAAGAGAGAGAGAGAG
>NW_026267443.1:40762-41908 GCF_000697945.3 Frankliniella occidentalis
CTATCTATCTATCTATCTATCTATCTATCTATCTATCTATCTATCTATCTATCTATCTATCTATCTATCTATCTATCTATCTATCTATCTATCAGGGCGATGATATTAAATAACGCACGACGATCAAATATAAAAGTCAATTACACTGTCAAAGATTTGTAGCACCGGGTACAGGAAAATTTCCAATGGATAAGAAGCGTACAATTGCAATTCAAGATTGTAAATGTACAAGCACTCCGTTTCCACCTCGAATGACGCGCAGAGAATGGGAGTGAGGTGGGAGTTTGTACATGCACGATTCTTTTTGTAAATGGTCAATTACAAAATGTGTCGTATACATGCACGAACATTGTAGTTTTCATTCAAATAGTGACATCGGAAATGTGTCCGTCTGTGACGTTGACAGCATAAAAATAAGGGAGGTATACCCGCGCGCTCTCTTCGCGTGACGCCCTGGCCCTGGGCAAGGGCCGGGTGGGTCCCCGCGTCTTTGACACAGCCGAGGGAAGTACCCGCGGCTCTCCTCGCGTGACGCACTGACCAGCCCACGCGCCGCAGCTCAGCGCAGCTCGCGCCTATGCCTATACGTGACGTTGATTGACAATATCCATGATGCTGATATCACGTTTCATCTGATCAAAAGGGGGACGGATATATTCTTTTCCCGACTCTATCGTGGACCGTCGTGGACACTGGAAAAACAAAGGGGTTCAGTGGTGCCTTTCCTGTGGTGCTAGAGAAATTTTCAAAGTTGAGTGCCTCTACAAAGGCACTACAGAGCCCTAAAGGTGCTACAGATTAGTGTCTTTGTAAAGGCGCTAAACCCTTAGTAAATGTAGGACTTAGCACCTTTGTTTTTGTAGTGGAGGGATGGCAGAAATAACGGACAGAGCGACGGTTCGTCGACAACAACGGCGGCGGCCGCCCCTCACACACCACGCATGCACCGATCACTGGCGCGGTATCGGAATCAATAATCCGAACCAACATATCGGCAACATGCAAATCTACACTTTTGAATCCAGATTGCTGCAGTTGTGAAAACTGATAATCGACCACTGGCGTGACGGGGTGCTGCTGCGCGGGTGAATAAGGGTCGGTCCGACACGCGGGGCAATGAACCTGCTGCTGCAGGGGGTGAGTGGG
>NW_026267443.1:41968-57667 GCF_000697945.3 Frankliniella occidentalis
GGCAAAGGGGGGCAAAGGCAGGCAATAACAACCCCCGCCCCTGCGGGCATAAAAATATGGCCTATCGGAAACGGGCAATCGGCGTGAGCCTCACACGGAACGGGACGCCGTCACGTCATACCCGCCACCACCAGGGCCATGCTGCATGCGGAAGCGTTCAAGTAATCACTCACCAATGGTTGTCTTGAACAGAACGTGGTCCTGGGCAACGACTCCGAGGCGCTGGAGCGCTGGAAGGTCACCCCGCAGCCGCTCAACTACTACACGTACATCTTCCACGTGGAGAACCCCGTGGAGGTGGCCAACGGCGCCCGGCCCGTACTCAAGGAGAAGGGCCCTTACGTCTACGAGTACGTCATTATCCGTGTTGCTTGTTGCCCCTCCGGCCTTGGGCCCGTCCGCCGCTCACCCTCCCTGCCGCCCCCTGTGCCCGCAGCCTGTTCAGGGAGCGCGTGGACGTGCAGTTCCACCCCGAGGACGACACCGTGTCCTACTACGACAAGACCATCTACCGCTTCAATCAGGACAAGTCGGGCTGCCACTCTGAGGACGACGTGGTCACCATCCTCAACGCCCCAGTGCTGGTAAAACAAAAAAGAAAAAAACTTTGAAAAAAATTAACTGGGTATGTACATTACGACTGAGGCCCGCTCCCCGCCGACGCCTTCCAGGGCACAGGATTGATGATGCAGCAAATCTCGGAGCAGCTCCTCACGATGTTCAACGACGCGCTGCCCAACATCTTCCCCACCGCGTCGTCCGCCTTCATCACGGCCAAGGTCCGGGAGGTGCTCTTCGAGGGCGTGCTCGTCAACTGCTCCTACCCGTTCACGCACTTCCCCGTCGGCCCCATCTGCGCCGGCATGCGGAGCAGGGCGCCCGTGACCTTCCGCAAGGACGGCAAGAACTTCTACTTCTCGATGTTTAACCACGTGAGGGCCACACTGTAAATCTGGGGTGTCCGGCAGCTGTGTGACTTAACTCGCACTTTTCCAGGACACCTTCAGTTTTAGCACCCTTTTCCTGCAGAGAGGCCCATGCAAGGGGTGTCCAATCAGAGAGCCCTTGGCTGGGACTGGACCTCTCTGCAGGAAAAGGTTGCTAAAACTCGAGGTGTCCTTCAAAAGTGCGACTTAAGTCGCACAGGTGCTGGACACCCCAACCCCATATTAACAGTGTAGGGGAATGGCGTGTGGAGGTAAGCGAGGACAAGCGCTGAGCCCCGTGTGTCTCCGACTGTCTGGCAGCTCAACGGCACGGACACCAAGCACCGCGTGCGAGTGTACCGCGGCCAGAAGAACCCCAGCGCGCTGGGCCGCATCATGCGCTTCGGCAACAACTCGCTGCACACGGCGTGGCGCGAGAACACGCACTGCAACATGATCAACGGCACCGACACCACCATCTTCCACCCCTTCATCCGGCCGCCGGAGAAGCTGCCCGTCTTCGTCTCGGGCTCCTGCCGCTCCATGTACATCACCTTCGAGTACCCGATGCACGCCCACGGCGTGCGCGGACTGCACTACGTGGCCGACCCCAAGATGCTGGCGAGCGGGCGCACCTACAAGCCCAACCGGTGCTTCTGCCCGCCGGGGCCGCCGCCTCCAAAGGACAAGGTGAGTGAATGTCGGGTCCCCATTCTGAGGTAAATTCTCAACGGATTTTTTTAAAAAAGTACCTTCAGCAGTACCTTCAAAAAGACTGTATCGGTATTCTAAAAAGTACCTCGGTATCGGTAAGGTAGAATAAAATTTCCAGTACCTAGGTAAGGTAAGGTATCGGAAAAAAATACCTAGGTACTACCTAGGTACTGTACTACCTAGGTATTTCCCATCCCTGGTCGGGACCAAGGTGGCGGCCAGCGCCTGCGGAGTCCGGGGTAGGCAGACCCGCAGCGCGCGGGTGGCCGAGCGTTGCCTACCGGCCGGGCGCTCAGGACAGAGCTCCTGGTCTCTCTTGGTCAAGGTGCTCTTGGTGTCTCTATCTCGTGTGTTATTGCAGGAGGGAGCGGCCAGCGCGCCTCCCGCCGTCACGGTCAGGCCCGCTGCTGCGCTCACCACGCTGGCCGAGACCCAGGCCCCTGCTGCCGCAGCGCTCACCACGGCAGCCGAGGCCCAGGAGGCCCCCTCGACCGCAGCGCTCACCACAGCGGCCGAGACCCAGGCGGCCGCGCTCACCACGGCGGCCCAGACCTCGGCCGCCGCGCAGCAGGCCCAGACCTCGGCCGCCGAGGAGCGGGCCGAGGCCACGCCCAGCAGCCAGGACGAGGGGCCGGCGGGCGAGCGGCGGCGGCGGCGGGACGTGGCCGACGACGAGGCGCGCGAGGAGAGGGACGCCTCCCGGTGCCTGCCCGACGGCGCGCTCGACATGAGCACGTGCTTCGGCTCGCCAGTCATCCTCACGCTGCCGCACTTCTACCTCGGCGCTAAGGAGTTCCACGACTACGCCATCGGGCTCAAGGCCATCAAGTCCAAGCACGAGACGTTCGTCGATATCGAACCCGTGAGTAGCAGACCGAGGGCGGAGGGCGGCGGGCGTGGCTTTCGATGTTGGTGTTCAGGAAGTTCCCAGGTAGCAGAACTGCATAAAATGTGCATTTTATGTCCAATCTAAAAAGTGCCTATTACGCGTGTAGGCGCCTAATATGCGCGTACATGCGCCTAAAACGCGCGTTTCAGGTGTGACATACAATGCGGTTCGAATGTAGTTTGCTTCATTTTGCTACCTGGGTTGGATTTGATCTTTTTTGACTTGGACAGATGACGGGAGTGCCACTGCGCGGCGGCAAGCGAGTGCAGCTCAACATGTTCCTCAAGAAGATAGACGATGTCGCCGCTCTCAAGACGGTCAGCGAGGGTCTGTTCCCCATCCTATGGGTGGATGAGGTATGAGGACGTGGACGTGAGCGTCCAAGTCAGAAGTGGGCGTTACTTAATGAAATGTACTGACCATCAATCAAACATCTTTCCCCAGGGCATCGACCTGGAGGGCACGAGCCTGGAGCAGCTGCAGGCGGCCACGCGGCGCCTCACGCTGCTGCAGGTGCTGCCGTGGGTGCTGGTCGCCGGCTCCGCGCTCATGGCCCTGGGGGGCTGCCTGGTGCACATCCACTCGACGGGGATGCTGCAACGCATGGCGGCCGAGCGGCGGGCGCGGAACCCTCCGCAGGGGGCGCCGGGCGGCCACGGCGCCGAGAGCCCTCCCCCGGGCACGCCCGGCAACTACGGGTAGGCAGACCAGCACGGGCCCGACGCGGCGCACGCCCTCACCGAGGCCCCCACGGCCGCTTGCTCCCCCCTCTCTGCACACGCGGCACTTTCTCTCTGCTCGGTCTGCAGGTTCGCGCTGGGCTTCGGCCCCGCCGCCGCCAAGGGCGTCCTCCTGGGCGCGGAGGGCAGCCTCAAGGCGCGCCTGGCCGGGCTGCACAGCCTCAGGGGCCTGCACGGCCTGAACGGCGCCAACGGGGTGGGGCCCTGGCTGGGCGGCGCCCCCCGCGGCGGCCGCGGCCACGTCGTCACCCGCACCTTCTGCAGCGAGCACCCCAAGGAACACTACGTGGAGCACCCGCACGCCGCGCGCTGAGCCGGGCGGGCTACGCACGCGCCATGCTGACTGGTTCTGGTGGACTTGGCATTTGTTTTATGTTTCATGGTGGCTGGGAGGGGGGAGTAGGCGGTACAAACAACAGCTTGGAATTGCCGAATCTTCTTGGTGGTTTTCAGGCTGCCGTTTTTACCGTGCGTGGTGTGGTGTTAGCACTCTGCTACTCAGCTGTATGGTCACAATAATGTACCTGATAATGTAATACGACGTTTCATGAGCGGGCATGTGGGTCATTTCCTTTAGGACCCTGTTGCCATTGGATTTGCAGTTTCTAATACCTCCATGTTTTTACATCGTCTCTCGCACTGCGGCTGCAGCCTCAAGGAAGAGACAGGTACTCCCATGTGGTCAGTGCCGTCGCGACAGAAAAGTTGACCAAGCCCCTGTGTTCGTCAGTTCCCAAACCGGGATAAACTAATGTGTTTTGTTAATAAAACTTCTACAATTTGCCAATGGTTTTCGTTTTTTTAGCAGATACCTTACAAAGCCAAGGGTTAAATAAAAAATAAAAAATATATATACGCAAGTAACTTTAGATGTTAGCTAGCTTTAACTCTCTTAAAGAAAAGAGAAACAAGAGCGAGGCCAGCGAACTGAGCGAACTCAAATACAGGGTGGTCCACAGACCCTTCCTTTAATTTTCTTGTATTGTACCGGAGGCTGCGGGTGCGCGCGGCTTCCATGACGCTCGACGCACGCACGCGCGCGTCACTAACTTTACAGACCTTGTGAGACACCACGGGGCGCGACGATAGGCAAGCCCGCCGCACGCCTCCATGTCATTTAATGTGATAGTTAATAGTGACAAAATATACTTGGGACGTGAAATTGATAGCCACTTGCCTGTGAATGCCAAGGGAGACCTGACACCTGCACGACATGACGAGATACGCATTTTGTAACCATGGCGCATATGGCGCCGTCGGCACTTCCGGTACTTCCACACAGCCGACCAATCACAAGCCTCCTCGTTCTGTTGCTATGGTGACGCGCTGTTTACAGTTCACGGGTTCAGTGGTTCCCAGAGAAGTACAGGAATTCCTGAAAACAACAGGGATTTGACACTTTAACAACCGTTGCTTTGTAATGAAGCAAATCTAATCAGCGTTTTAATCAAATATCTGCGGTGAACTAAAGTCTGACAGACAGAATGAGATTCAAAACATCATTCTCCAAAGAACCCAAACACAGTGATTTTGTCACATGTGTGGATTGGAACACAACAGAAGAAGTATATTCATGCAGGTAATGAATCATCATTATTAAATAACAATAAGCTGATGATGTAGTAGTTAGTGACACTTCTTATGTTTGCAAACAGTGATGATCACACACTTTTAAAGTGGAATCTAATGAATGGGGAAACTATCAAAATCACAGACCTCCCAAACAATCTATTCCCAACGGATATGCACTGGTTCCCTAGAGGTCCTGGTAGCAATCGAAAACAAGGGTCCGATCTGTTGCTAATAACATCAGCTGATGGTATGTATAAACACCGTGATATGTTATTTACATGGCGTCTTTCAAACAAAATATCAAGGGCAGCACTTCATTTTGCAAACACTCTGAAATCCAGACACAATTTTATGAGAAATTTTGAGCACAGGCAAGTTCCATCTGTTAAATAAAAATGGACGAATAGACCGGACAGTTGATGCCCACAAAGGAGCTGTTCTAGTGGGTCGATGGAGTTATGATGGAGCTGGTTTACTAACAGGTAAAACTTTTGCTTACGACAAAGCAAAGGTTTTAAAACCACTCAAACACCAAACATTTTTTACCATTTCACAGCTGGTGAGGATGGACAAGTTAAAATATGGTCAAGAGGAGGAATGTTGAGATCCACTGTAGTCCAGTCAGGGGCACCAGTGTACAGTGCAGCGTGGAGTGCTGATTCAAATCAAGTTTTGTATGCTCAAGGAAAAATGCTAATCGTGAAACCCCTAATGCCAAACAGCAATCCTATTCGGGTAATTGGTCTAAATAAGCATGAAGTTTTCTTACATTTGCAAAATGGGTATCATGCGTCACTTTTCTTTTCACAGTGGAAAGCTCATGAGGGATTAATTTTGAAAGTTGCCTGGAATCCTAGTAATAACTTAATTGTATCAGGAGCAGAAGATAACCGTTACAAAGTAAGTAAAATCCCCATTTTCCAAAGCTTGTTGTAAAGCATTGTAAAACTTGGTTCCAAACAAAACCTTCTTGTAGGTGTGGGACCCTTTTGGCCAACAGTTGTACAGCAGTGCACCTCATGAATACCCTATTACTGCAATATCATGGGCCCCAAATGGAGGTTTGTTTTCCGTTGGCTCTTATAATACATTACGATTATGTGATGAAAGTGGTGTAAGTACTCACAATATCAATATTATACAAATAAATAAATCATTTTGTAAGCTTTTCCTAATTTGGACTTCTTTGTTTATAATAGTGGTCACATTCATTGGAAAAACTTAATACAGGAAGTATTTATGCCCTGGCATGGTCTAGTGATGGAACCCAAATAGCTGGAGCATGTGCAAACGGGCATTGTGTATTTGCTCATGTCATTGAAAGGTATGTATTTTTCCTACCTCTTGAACTTCAATATAATCTGTATATTTACCTAAATTTCTTTTTGAAAAGGCGCCTGGAGTGGCATCAATATGAGGCCTCACTTACAGGACGAAGGAGTGTTTCAGTTCGAGATGTGACCAATGAGTCCTGGGAACGCTTTGAATTTCCAGACCGGGTAATCCAACTTGCTCTTGGATATGACCATTTGGTTGTTGTAACACCATCACAGTGCCACATATTTAATAGCCACCATTGGAATACTCCTACAATATTGGAGTTACGAGAGGGATCAGTTTGTATGCTTGTACTTAGTCCAAAGTAAGTAATACCCACTTAAGGAAAATTTACAAAAGTAATTGGTTATAACATACATAGCAATAGTAATTTGAATTCTTTGGTCTAGGTTTTTCTTGTTGGTTGAAAGGGCTAGTGTTAATTTGTATAGCTATGAGGGGAGACTTGTATCTTCTCCTCGATGGGCTGCAATGCAACCTGAAACTATGAATGATAAAAGTATAAGTCTAAGTGATGATACATTAGCAGCACGCGATCAAAATGACCCTAAAGGTAATTTGTGAGAAGATATGTCAGTAAAAGCACTACCTCTTGGATAGTTCTCAAAATTTTGCCATGTCCTCTGTTTTTTTTTAGTTATACATGTTTTTGAAATTGGATCTACAAAGGCACTTTCAGAGGCTCCACCAATGCTGCACACGATAGGTGTTCTTGAAATTGCTCTTAATCAGGGAGGATCTGCAGCAGACCGCCTAATTGCCTTTGTTGACAGAAGCCATGACCTTTTCCTTGCATCAATACATGGGACAGGACAGCGAAAATTTGGAAAACTAGGTGAACTTTCAAACTTTCAACTATACTTACTACAACTATGCTTACAATTTACCTAATTTTCTAGTATATTGGAATATTTTCTATGTCCTATGACGAAAAGGAAGAATGGTGCAGTCTCTACGCTGGAACTGTAGCATAAACATTTTAGCAGCTATACAAGACACTTCCCTTACTGTGTGGTATTATCCAGCTGTAATATTTAGTGATAAGGGCATTGTTGAGAAAACTTGTGCCAAAAATGATTCCAGGTAATGTCAAAAACAAGACATTAATTATTTTTTTTACAAATTGTACCTATAATTACACAGTATTACTTCAAGAAATTTGTTATTATTTTCTAGTGATTTTGGAAAGAACCCAGTTGTTGTGAGTTTTTATGGTAACCATGTAGGTGTCAGAAGAGTAGATGGATCTTTGGTTAATAGTGCAGTGCCAATGACTGTTTCACTATTACATGAATTTGCTTCAACAGCACGCTGGGAGGAAGCACGTAAACTTTGCCGCTTGGTGAAGGTATAAACAGTTTTGATTTGTTGAGGATGAGTATTTAGACTATGGCTTCAATCGAATAAGTCAAAATTATTTCAATGATTTTCAGGAAGACACTCTTTGGGCCTGTCTTGCAGCAATGGCGACAAAAGCTAAAAATTTGCTGATAGCAGAGGAAGCCTATGCATCAATTGATGAAATGGATAAAGTAGAATATATTCAGCACATAAAGGTTGGTTTCCTCCTCATTTCCTCTTCCCCTCTAAAATACTTAGCAAGAATGAATTTAAATTATTGATATTTTCTAGACGATTCCAAATAAGACAGTCCAAATGGCAGAAATGATCTTGATGACAGGAAGTGTTGAGGAGGCAGAAAACTTACTGATGCAAAACGGACTCATATATCGGGCAATAATGGCAAATATACATTTACACAACTGGAACAGGTAATAACTTGAAGAATGTTCTTTAGTATGCATGTGCATTGCTCTTAAATTGGCTAACATCTTATTATTCCATGTTTGAAAAATGCAGAGCTTTAGACCTGGCCACTAAGAACCGAACACATATAGACACGGTTCTGTTCTACCGTAACCAATACTTAGAGGCCCTCCAAAAATCAGAAACACACGAGAAGTTCATAGCTTTAAAAGATCAGGTAATCTAATAGTATTGGTAATTGATCCTTGTCAAGCAGATCATTTGTATAAAGCAAAATTCTGTTTTATTGGCCAGGTGCAACTAGATCCTGATAAGATTAACAAAATGATTGCTCAAGAAATTGAGAAAGAAAAATTAATGAAAAGCAGCCAGTAGTGTTCTAATAAAAATCACATCAAATGTGAGATCATGTAGGTAGGTAGGTACAGGGTACTGTTTTAAGCTCGGAGAAATAGTGATAATAAATCGTGTAAAGTTGAAGCTGATAGTTTCATTTATACCTAAAATCCCCAAAGTGCAAAGCAGTTGGTCTTCTGACCAAGAGAGGCTTGTTCTCACCATGGTAAAAGATGAAATAATGGAATATGAAACATTTAATAAAAATTATAATTTGCTTACCTACATCTTCAGGTACAGTAAACACTCCAATTTTGGTACTTGTCAATTAAAAGTAATAATAATGGAAAATTAGAATAATTTAACGTCTAGCAAAGTTCTGATCCATTGCCATTTTTGAACGTTGTATAGTGTTCAGTTTAGACTTGATTCTTCCTTCAATGGAGGCCTGATCAGTAGCTCTTGAAAACTGCTTTCTGTAAACAAATAGATGGTTCATTAAATTCATTCTACATCAAAGGGAAAATGAGATATTTAAAAAAATATAGTACCTTGCAAAGTCATCATCAAAGTTTTCATGCAATTGTTTCTTTTCTTGAGCCTCTTCTTTCCTATAACGTTTCACATTTTCTTCACGCTCTTTATCCCGCCAAGCAGCATTGTTGAGCATTTCATTTCGCCTTCTTTCCTTTTCCTCCTCAGTAAGCTTCACTCTTTCCTTTTTCTGCCATGGAATAGGTTTCTGCTGTTGAGATTGTGCTGCTTTTACCTCTTGTTGAACAGGATTTTGCCTCACAACTGGTTTTGATCCATCAGCCATCTAGAAAAAAAGAAGACCAAAACATGCATTAGTAGCCGTTGAAAATCATTAGAAATACAGAGACAAATTTAAACTGAAGATTTAATACTACAAAAGATTATTTACCATAAGCCCGAAAGTCATTTTTCTTCGAGACTTGTTGTCATCCGAATCATCAGCACCATCACTATCAGAATGATATCTCTTGCTGACTTTCTGCGTGGTAATCTTTTCCCTATCATTATCACTTGCACTGGATGATCTATCTCTAAAACCTTTCTTTTTCTCAGGAGAAATGTCCTTTTTCTTTGATCTGAAATCTTGACTATGTCTTTTTTTCCCATCATTATCACTTGCACTAGACGATCTATCTCTGTAACTCTCTTTTCTTCCTGGAAAAGCTTCTTTTTTTCTTGAGCCACTTGCTTCTTGACTTGCATACCTCTTCCTTCCATCAGAAGTTTTGTCAATATAACCGGATGAATTATCTTTTTTTCTAGATGGTCTGTCCATATCTCTGCTCCTTGATCTGCTTCTCTTCCTAGGATGTTCACGAGAGTCTCTCCTGTCAAATGACCTAGGGCTTTTAGGGTGTTTCCTTTCCTCCCTGTCATCATAGTTAAATTTGCCACGCCTTTGCTTTTTATCTTGAGGAGAAGTAGATCTTTTATAGTGATCGATTTCTTTTCTAGAGGGACTGCTATGCAACTTCCTATTCTTTGAGTTTGATTGCTCTTCTTCACTTCCATCACTGTCACTACTGCTACTGCTACTACTTTCACTATTACTTCGACGAGACTTTTTTTTCAGCTTGCGAAATAATTCACTGTCCTTTAAAGCATTTTTTAACTTTGCTGTCAAAAGAGCATCAAGCTCTTTCTCCTCCTCATCTTTCTTACTTGACTTCTTGCTCTTTTTCTTCTTCTTTTTCTTATCCTTTTTGTGACTCTTCTCTTCGGATTTTGAAACCTTGATCAAGAAAAAAGACAGAATTACAGATAACTCTAAAATTATTAAGTGGAAAGTTATAATTTTTTCATACACACCATCTTTCGAATTTGCTTTAGTCTGACTGGGTTGTTGTACAGTTCTTTTGCCTTTTCAACAGCTCTCTGTCTAATTGCCATTAGAGGGTCTTCATGCATTTTTCGTTGAATATCAACTTGCTCACTGAACATACTGCTCTTAGCCTGTCGTACTGCATCCGGTAAACTTTCTGTAAATTAGATGAGAGAAAAAAAATCATTTTTTTTTTAAAATTTGGACACATGACACCATTTACTACAGTGCATCCCGCTTAAACCGTCGCGGCCGACTTTCGCGAAATCGCAACGGTTTAAGCGGGAAACGGTTTAAGGGAGGTCCCCGAGGGACTAGAGACTTGACTCGGGAATTTCGTTTTACAACGGCTTAAGCGGGAAAACGGTTAATGCGGAGCGCGGTTTAAGCGGGATGCACTGTATATTTAGCAAAAAATAAAATGGAAAGCTAACCTTCATCTTGTGATGGTCCGCCTCTTTGCTCATTGTTGTACCTCTCAAAATTCTTATCAATAGCTTTACCCAGTAAGTAATCCTCATGATTGATAGACTTACTAGGTCCTTTATACATCCACTCTAGTTTCACATCATCTTTTTTCCTGTCAGAAATAAGTTAAATGATTAAAAGAAAAATCTTGCAGGTATACAGAAAATTGAAAGATAGTTTAAGAACTTCGAGAATGAAATAGTAAAAGACAGAAACTTTACTTTAAAACTCCAGCATCTTCAGCAAACTTTTGCATCTCTTCTTTATCACGCTCCGCATTAATCTCTCTTTGCAATTCTGCAATCCTTCTTTTCTCTTCGCTGTCCTTCTGTTCTGCTTTCCACACTCGCTCCTGATTTTTCATGGTGTGAGGATGCCATGACTTTTTTAAATTCTGCAACACAATAAGGAATTGATAAACTAAGAGATGAAAACATTCAAAAAAATAGAGGTTAAATCAGAACAAACACATTAAGTCATCTTACCAAGTCGCCTCCACCCATGATATTGTGACACTATCTCCTGTCTAGCGGATTAGAGAATGGAAACAAATTGCTACGAGGAAAATCCAGACGAAAACAAGAGTAAATAACAATCAGGAAATATTTGTCTTGGCAAGGACAACAGTACGATCAACGCAAAGCGATTTGGATAAACAACAGTGGCGGGCAGGGGGGGGGGGTCGTAGTCGTACCAACCCATTTTACCTGGAGTTTTGTTTTTACACATTTGAAAATGTTATGAGCTTGGCTGAAAGTCGATGCTGATCGCCATTAAAAGGGTAAAAATGAACTTCAATCGGACGACAAAAGAAGAAGTGAACCAGTTTGAAGTTGAATTAAAATTAATGGCAACACTGCTCGTTTCACTTTCTACAAACCATCGAGGAGGCCGGGACAGTGCGAGACGGACCTCCGATGAGACGACCACCCACATGAACGTCAGCTGTCTTTCTCATCTGTCTGGTCGGGAACTTGTCTCAAGCTGCTCGATAGCAGCTGAATTTCGTGAAGTGCGTGCCGTAATACGTTTCATTTCGTTCCGCAACAACGGAATACTTTAGCCCGCAGGGATTGCGACCGTCCTAAAATGGCTGTTAGACCAAATCTCATGGACGTAAACACACTTTATGATTTGAGCTCTACAGTCGTAATTAACTACTTTAACTTATACGAAAAGGACCTGATATCTCTTCCCGACAACATTCTGTTTGATCTCTACTACAAGGTGAGCCGATTTGATACTCTTTGTCCCAGTTGTGAACGTCTGGGTGTCACGTAATGTTCAGTTTTGGCGAAATGGATCTGTTTAGAACGGTGATGTCGGGAATGTAATCTTCTCCCCACCCCCTCCACTCCCATTTGACCACTGATAATGGCCAATGGTTTGTTTTGTTTTGGATTTTTTTTTCGTGTACATGAATTCTTTGTTTTGGGAATCCTAACATTATTAGAATTATTGAAGGGAACGGCATTGCTCTTGCAGTCAATTGTGGATGCGTCGCCGTCGGGGACCTTTAGTAGTACAGCCTTATGTTTCCTTCTATTCCTGAGAAATTTAGGATCTACATGTGTATATGTTATTATATTAATCGTCAGGAACCGATGTATTTTTATCAGATTAAAGTTTGTCATCCATAGTTTTATTATTCCTCTATTTTCCTGAGGAGTTCTTTGCTGGGCTCCATGCAATGATTTTGTCCTCTTTTACATATTGGATTTAAAGCTGTGCTCAACTATCTTCCCTTTATGAACTTTTTGTCACTTGTCTTTCTCATGACTAGCTTATGTTTGTCATTGTCAATTGTTAAGCTTTACTTTGACTAATTGTTTGTAAACAAAAAGGAATAGGTTATGTTACAAAGTTGGTTTTTTTTTTTTGTACTTTTCAGAACTACCGTTTGTATTATCAGAATTATATGAGGAATCTTTGTTGCAGCTCTACAAGGACAACAGAATATGCTTACTAGGATGGGAATTGGTCGATTTGAATGTTTTTGCACGGATGCTGAAAGTTACGCACAAGCGGTTGCAACTCCTTCAATGTTTTCAGGTAATGACCTCTATTTTCCTGTGAATTAGAATAATTCTGGCTTTTTTCTTCAAGTTAACATTTGTTTTCATTAAATTCCAGTCTCTCATGGATCATGGAACAGATATTTCAAAGGAGTTAGCAGTGTCTTATGCTGACAAATGTATGTGCTCTCAAATGTGTCCCTCTCTTCTGGAATCAACAATTGATTTAGGCCTGAGATTAGGTGGGTATCAGCTCAAGGTTTTGTTTGTTCTGCATTGTATCTTTCCATTTGCAAACAAAGAATTGTGGGCAATGCTGCTTCCAATCTTAAGAATTTTCAAGAACTGGCTTCTATGTGTTCATTATTAAGTTCACTGGTCCTTTCCAAGATTGATAATATTTCTCACTCCACCCCCTTTTTTTTTTCTTTAACAGGAGCTTTCTTGAGTGATGCTGGATGGTTCAAAGACAGTGAAAGTGTACTAGTTCATTGTAGGGATCTTTGCTTATGTGCCCGTGAGACCCCTGCTTCACTTAGAAGAACACTTGAGTGTTATCACAAGTAAGCAAGATTCCTTTTCAGTCATGTATTGCTGATAATTGTTGAACCCTGTTATATCCTGTTGACTTTTTCAGACTATTTAATGTTCAAGCGGCCTACTGTCTGTTTCCTGAGGCAGCCCAGACTTACCAGGAAATTCATGAACTTATTCTGACCTTAAGAAAGATGAATGAACTCCCTAATCTAGCTGCCTTGTACAAAGAATTCTCAATTCACTTTTTCCTACGCAGTGAATATGACAAAGTTAGTACAAATTTCTTCTCTTGATAAAATTGTGCTTATTTTCTAAAATCATTTTGGTGATAATCACTAACTTTTTCAGGCTCACAAATGGAGTGTTGAAGCTTTAAAGCAACTTGTGCCAGGTCTCCCTGCCACTGTTGTTATTGATGTCTTACGGCAGTTGTCCAAGACCTGTGTTGTGAAACGTCAATTTAAGAAGGCTGAAGTTGTCATCCGGCAAGCAGTCCGCATGGCCAATGAAGTTTATGAGCCAAATCACTTCAAGCTTGCAGATGCCCTTCTTGACTATGGTTTTTTCCTTCTTAACTATGACTGCATCAACCACTGTGTGAAAGTAATTAATAAGGCACTTGACATCAAAAAGGCAACATATCGCCGTAAAAATATATATGTTGCATCAGCTTTGGAGGATCTTGCCTATGCCCTTTATGTCTATGAATACAGCACAGGAAGATTTAAGAGAGCAAGGTAAGTTACTCACTAATGCTAAGTTGTCCTGCCTTCGTAAGTTACTTAAACCATTTCCTTCTACAGAGACTTTTCTGAAGATGCCATTGTTATTCTGGAAGAACTTTTGCCTCCCAATCACCTAATGCTGTCATCAGCAAAACGTGTGAAGGCCTTAATCCTGGAAGAAATAGCACTTGATATGCAGAGCAATGCACTGGGTATGTTGTTTTCACATTTTTAACTTTATTGTATCCATTTCATACTAATACTAACAGTTTTATTCTCTCTTATGGAATAGTAGACTCCCTCCTGCCTGATGCAGAACTCTTACATATAACTGCATTGGAACTATCAGTCAAAGCTCTTGGAGATAATAATGTCCAAACTGCTAAACATTATGGTAATCTAGGAAGATTGTATCAAAGCATGAAGAAGTATAAGGTAAGGGTACAATCTTCTACATCAATGTGACTCAGTGTTCTTTTGATGTAATACTAAATTCTTTTTAATTTAGGAAGCAGAAGAAATGCATCTCAAAGCAATTGCCATCAAAGAGGAGAGACTGGGGAAGGATGACTATGAAGTAGGGTTATCTGTAGGCCATCTTGCATCTTTGTATGCCTACCATACTAAACAATATGAAAAAGCAGTTGAACATTATTTACGGTCAATTGAAATAGGTTTGTTCTTACCTTTTTGAACTCTGATTTATCATCTAAATTACCTTGCACCTTGCTTATCATCTTTTCTTATTTTTTAGGTTTAAAACTCTTTGGTGAAACTTACTCTGGTTTGGAATATGACTACAGAGGCCTTTGCCATGTGTATGGAAAACTTCACGATGTAGAAAGAGTTGCACACTACACCTTTGTACTGAATCAATGGAAAGTATTGAGAGAACAGCTGAGTATGCAGGAGAGTAAGATAGTCCTTGATGAAACAGGCCCATTGCAGCCCCTTCCTGACATTATTGATTTCTTTTTTAAAGATTAGCAAGGTCTCAAGAAGTAATTCTTCAACGTTGAAGGTGATGTGATAAGTTTTCTGCAACTGTAATTGAGACTTGTTCCTACCCCCCAACCCCCTTCCCTCCCCTCTCCTTTTTTTTCTTTTTTTTTTCAAGACTGAGCCTTTGTATCTTTCCATCTGTCTTAAACTCTGATGTAAAGGCATCAGTTTTTCACATTTGATTTTTTTTAAAGTACCACTTGACACCTGACTTGTGTAAACATTTATATAACTGTGTTTTTGTCGACTTATTATTGATCTAGATCAAAGCTGACATTTGACTGACATCAAACAGCGGGAATCTGATACGGCTTGCCTGACAATAGTGTGTTATTTCAATTCCGAAGTCTAGGTCAAGTCATTTTTCATGTTAAATTTGAATATCGTTTTCTCTATTGTTATGATATTTTTAACTGGCTTGTTAATAGCTCCCCCATATATTAATGCACTTCATTTTGCAATTTTTTGATTGTATTATTTGATGGTAAGTGCTTTGATTCATTGAGAGGTCAGGAGAGAAATTATTTGGAAGCAGTATTTTATTGTCTCATAGTGAAATCCTTCACTTGCTGACTCTTTAGTTCATCCTCTCAGTCTTCATTCTTGCTTTCAAGCTTTTATTTATTGCAGTGCCACTAGTTCTTAGTTCTAAGTTTGAGATTTTAATTGAAAATAGTGTGACATTACCTAATAAACTGTCCTTGACTTTGTGTATAATAGACTTTGTAAATGTTACTGTAGTGATATAGTCACTCAAAGAGGTTGAGGTTGACTTTTCAAACACCTCAGATACCTTCCATCCTGTAATAACT
>NW_026267443.1:67532-68259 GCF_000697945.3 Frankliniella occidentalis
CCCCCCCCCCAAAGGAGTTAATCATTTTCTTGTTCCTCAAGGATCTGCGCGGGAATGGAATTGTCGTGTCGTTGGTAACAGAGCGGGGCCGGGGGCCGGGCCGCCCCGGATTGCCAAACGGGCCGCCCCGCCCCGCCGCACACGGGCCCCGCGGTGCCGTCAACAACATGGCGCGGCGTGTGGGACGCTGTTTGTATGCGGGTTACGGATGATGGGGATTGCGTCAGTTTTAAAAGGAGGGCGGCAAGGGATAGCGCGGGGGATTATATTCGCCTCTATTGTTTCGATTCGATGCATTTTTTAAAAAAAGTCATTTTTTCCCCCTCGGCCGGACCGCGCGTTGCCAGCCGTTGCGCTTAATCTCTGAAGGAAGGGGGGTGTGTGAGCGAGCGTGGCGGGTGCGAACAATAGCCTCGCAGATGGGTGTCATGCTTTTTCTGCGCGAGATATTTTGGTTCAAAAAAAGAAAAAAAAAGAAATGAACAACCGCGAGCCTTTCCGCCCGCCCACACACACACACACACATCGGACGAGCGCTTTTCGCGTGTGAGTCTCATCTTTCAGTCTCGCACTATCTCACTCACTTCGCACGTGATGCCATCATTTACGTACCTGGCACCCGAATCCAGTTCGAATCCAATGCAAACATTACTTCCCGCAGATCTCTATTTTCTATCCCTCTACACCGCGCTACCCACGCTCCCCCTCTCCCTCCCCCTCGCCCCCC
>NW_026267443.1:70175-79436 GCF_000697945.3 Frankliniella occidentalis
CGCCTGCGCCGTAAGCCCGCGGGACCAAGGTCGTCGCTTTGTCGCCGTGGGACGTCCAACTTTCACGTCGCCGGGCTGACCAGCAGCGCTTATATTAATCATAATTTAGTGCAGCCAAATAATCATAAAAACAACCAGCCCCGTCGACTGCTTTGCGTGCGCAAGTGGCTCCCCCGGTCGGCCCTGCTGCTCTGCCGCGGAAGCCAAAGGTCCTCGGTTTGATTGAAGGGGTGAGGAGGGCGGTGGTGGGCGCGGGTAGCGGCTGTATTAGTGATGACGGACGTCAATTATTTCTGGGAGCTGCTGCGGCAAACTCGGGGAGGTGCCCGAGGTCCACACTCTGCGCCCGCCGGCCCAAAGTCCCCTCCCCCCATCACCCTCCTCCTCCCCCGGCCCGTCAGTCTGGGGCCGCGCTGTTTACCCTCGCCTACCCCAGGGGTCACAAAAGCATGATTAGTCCCCTACCCCCGCAACCACTGCCGAATTCGGCGTCCGGCTGGGGGGGGGGCGGCGCGGGGTGTGGGGCTGGTCTGGTTGTCCTCTCGCCGCCCTGCCGCCCGCCCAACCCCGTCGCGTCCTGAGTATGAGTAACTGGGGGCAGCACCCCTCCGCCCCCCCCTCCCCCCCGCAGCTCCGCCACATTGTCATGGGAGCACTCAGTAAAGCTGGACTCGCTGCGGCCCTGCGGCCCACCGGGGGTGTCAGGGAATTAAGATGGAAAACGAGGCGAGAGAGAGAGTGAAGGGAGAGTGGGCGCGGGCCCTCACACACGTGGCGGGGCAACCACGTCACGGAAGTTGCGCCCGTGAATACGTTCGCGGTGAGCACCACCATGTCCGCCCTCTCCTTCCCCTTGACGTCCACTAAGACCACACTGACAATTTCCTTTAAAAATCTCATGTTTGTACCCATTCAATGTCCTGAAATATGTTTCACTCAACAACTCTTTTCTTGGTCTTCCAGATGAACCCCCAGAGTCGCGACGAGGCCCGGGGCGCCGGTGACGTGCAACCGTCGTACTCCTCGGCCGTCGAGACGCCCTTCCTCCCGGAAGACCTCAGGACGCCGGCGGGATCGTCGGCGCCGGGCAAGGACGCCAACGAGGCCTACGAGCTGGCCGAGTACGGCTACGGCAAGAACTACGTCAAGATCCTGAAGGTGCGCCGCGACGGGCTGCGGCACAGCATCCGCGAGTACGAGGTCAACACGCACCTGCAGCTCGACAGCCGCGAAGACTTCCTGCAGGGCGACAACAAGCACATCATCGCCACTGACACGCAGAAGAACACGGTCTACGTGCTGGCCAAGAAGTTTGGGGTGAGTCGCGACGGAGGCTACCCGAACTCCTGTATGACTCAGTGCTGAAGTGCATTGTTGTAACCATTCCCTCTGCCTCCAGATCAAGTCCCCCGAGGCCTTCAGCTTGTTGCTGTGCAGCCACTTCCTGTACACGTACCCCCAGGTCACCGAGGCCTC
Organism: Frankliniella occidentalis; assembly: GCF_000697945.3. Lineage (NCBI taxonomy): Eukaryota > Metazoa > Arthropoda > Insecta > Thysanoptera > Thripidae > Frankliniella > Frankliniella occidentalis. Next base: position 71,652 of record NW_026267443.1, read on the forward strand.
CGTCCACATCGAGGAGTACCCCTGGACCAGAATCATGAGGGACGGCCAGAAGCACAACCACGCCTTCGTGATGAGCCCCGTAGCGTACCGGTCTTGCACCGTGAGCCAGCGTAGAAACGGTATGTGCTCGTGTCCGAATAATACCAGAACACTGTAAGCACCACGGTCGACCATGTGCACACAAGGAAGAGCGTGCATGCTAGTGTGTTCCTACCAGATCGACTATTGACCTGCCCTGCCCTGATCGAGGGGACTATCTATTTCTTATTTTTCCTTAAAAGAGTGGGTCATGTATGGTTCTAACCGGAGACACGGGGGTGTGCCGTGTGCCCACGTGTTCCCCATTCCTACACATTCCTAGATGTAAGGGATCATCCACAAAGTACGTCTGTGATTCGCTGTTCCAAAACTGCCAAGTTCATCCTGTGCTAGCACTCGGAGCGCCTGGTGGGCAGGCAACTTCTCGTATGTAGTGCATGTGTGTTCTGCGGGCTGGCCTACCTTGAGCCTCGCAGGCGCTCATTTCCCTTTTTCGCTGAACGAATCTTAAAAAAATGGACGTACTTTCTGGATGGTCCCTAAGGCTACTGCGGACTCAATGAGATGTGGTTCGTGCCGGCAGAAACTCGATATTTTTCTTTCTAAAAAGAAGTGTGGTGCCACACTGATGCACGGGTGTGTTCTCATGCCCCTGTTCATTTTAATGCACCATTTTCCGTCTCCCTCGCAGAGGCTCCGCGCATCCGCGGCGAGCTCCACGGCCTCCGCGTGCTCAAGACGACGCAGTCCTCCTTCCGCGACTTCGTCCAGGACGAGTACCGCACGCTGCCGGACGCCAACGACCGCATCTTCAGCACGGTGGTGACCGCCTCCTGGCTGTACAACACGGGCAGCGTGGACTTCGACAGAGTCTGGTGAGCGTCACCAGCGGGGCCAGCGCCGCACCCCGCCCCGCCTCGACCCACACCCCGCGCCGCCGCGCCCCTGGCGACCCCCTCGCCTCCTCGACGCATTATGCAGAAACACACGTCGCGGCACTTATCTCCCGAGGGCGTGGCGTGGTGCGGCGGCAGGGCGTGGTGGGGCGGGGCGGCAAAGTGTGGTGGGGCGGGGCGGCGAGGAGCTGCAGCCCCAAGAAAGGGGGGAAAGGAAGGGGGAGGGGGGGGGGGAGGACCGCGATGATACACAATTTTCCAAGCCGCCGCGCCGGCCGCCGGCTCCGGCCAGGCAGTCCTCTCTGCTGTTTTGCGTTATCGCTCGGGATACACAGGGCGTGCGCGTAGAGGTATGCGCGCGTGTGTGTGTGTGTGCGCGACCCCTCTGCCTGCCGACCTCCACCCACATCCTGTCGTGACTTCCACTTTCCCATCGGAGAAGGAAGAAGGAAGGATTGGTCGGAGAGGGGGGGGGGGGTGCCAACTTTCTCCGGGCGGTTGCGGCTGCGGCGGATGGCGGCTCGGAGCCGCAGCCGACAGGACGTGTCGCGGTGTCGCGTCCTTTGGCCCCAAGAGGACCCCCTCCTCCTCCTCCTACCCCCCGCCACCCCCTCCCTTAGGATACCTCCTTCCCCGCCGCGATGTAGAAGCGACTTCTGCTATGCGCGTTGGGTGATTACCACCCCATTTCATCTTGAGCTTCGCATGGTGTGGCTGCAAGGTGTGCGCATGAGTGTGTGTGTGTGCATGTGTGTATGTATTTGTGCTGGTGCGAGCGCCTGTGTATCTGTCTACAGATGAGCAATCGAGCAACACAAACAGCTGGAAGAGGGTAGGGAGGGGATATGGCGGTATACGTCAACCATCGGGAGCAGAAGGAGGGGGAAGGTGGAGGGGGAGGGGATTGCTAAACTGTTTAATGACGCATATTCAGTTGTGTGTGTCGAGGGCAAACGAGCCCAGCGAAGCAGCAGCAGCAGCAGCAGCAGCCGCAGCAGCAGCGAGGCGGGCGGCGGGAGGCTGGGCCTGCGCGACTGCGCGGGTCCAGGGGGACGGGCCGGGGTTGGGGAACCGGTGCCGGGTGAGTGAGTGAGTGGTGCGTCTGCATCTGGTCGGCTGTTAACGTCATCAGCCACCACATCCAGCCTGCGCCACTGTCGGCCCGGTGGCCTAACCACCGACACGCACACGTCCACGCACGAACTCCCACACGCGGTCGCCCACGCCCACCGCTCATCCCCCCCCCCCCTCCTTTTCAAACCCCCGACGCCATCGCCATGTCCTCTGCTTTCCTCGCGTACTACGCAGTCACATCCCGTCCAGTGTATGAAAAATTCATACAACTTTCCTTTGCGTTCTGAGTGTGTTTGTCCCCGATGAGATACGTCGCTGAGACGATTCTCCACCCCCTGCCCCGCCCCCTCTAGCCTGCGCGCGCTCCACGGCGTTTCTTTTTCGCTCGCACGAGCATTCTGATGATGTGAGTCCTGGTGCTGCTGGTCCTGCCGGCCCCTTCCCAACCGCGTCCTTGCGTGTCCTGGACCTGAAGTCGCGCGTTAAGGAGTGCGCTCTGGCCGGCTACTTCCTAGTGCCCTCCCCAGCGCCCCGCGGGACTCGGCCCCCTTTCTCCCATCTCTCCCTCTTCCCTACCCTCCCGCCGTGTGGCTGGTCAGTGCGTCTGGGGAGCACTGCGGGCAAGGGAAGGCGGGGTCGGAAATTACTTCCGGCAATCGTCCTGTGACCACTCGAAGTTCCGCTCCACCCTCCCCACCTCTCTCTCTCTCTGAGGGAGGGGCGGGGCGGAACGTCTGAGAGAGAGAGAGAGAGAGGGGGGGGGGGCACGCCGCACGCGCTTCGTTCTTCACTAGCGCCTCGTGCTGCGGGCCTAGCTCTGCCCCTTTAACCCGCTGGACCAGCTGAGGCAGATCTTCTATGAAACGAAAGACGTCTCAGCGGATATCGACATCACCACGGGCGTACTCTCCTCTGCGCAGGCACACGGTCAAGGAGTGCATCCTCGACAAGTTCGCCGGCGACCCCAAGGAGGGCATCTTTTCCCCGTCCGTACAGAACACGCTGTACCTGGCCGCCAAGATGGTCCTGGATCAGGTGGACGAGGTAGGTCCAAAAGTGCTGAAAACAATGCGGATGGTGATCAAGAGTGTGACCATGAGGCATGAGGGAAGAGGTCTTGTGGTCTTGCTCGACTGCTAGATCTTGCTCTCCTTTGCACTCCGAGTCGTCAAACCCCAAAACGTTCGTTGTACACCCTTTCGCAGCAAGTTACACGCTCTGATCAAAACTCTCTCGCTTTCTCTGTTTCCGCCCTGCAGATTGAACGCGTGGAGATGCAGATGCCCAACAAGCACTACAACTCGCTGGACCTGTCCAAGTTCCAGTCCACCATCAAGGGCGGCTTCGAGCACCACGAGGTGTACCAGCCGACGGACAAGCCGGCCGGCATCATCCACGCGCAGCTGGAGCGCAGCAACAAAGAGATGGCCTCCCGGCCCAGGCAGGTGTTCCGCCGCAGGGCCAAGTTATGAGTCACCCAATTGGCTATTCTCCCATAAATACATTTCTGTCATTGATATAATGTTGTAATTGTACCAAATTCAACCATTATAATTTTGTATATATCGCTCCATCCGATACCCCCGGACTGATTATGGTGAGGACGATTTTCTCTGTGGTTAATGAAGATACAATAGGTCAGCGACCGCCGAGGCGACGACTGCTTAGGGTTAACAAATTGAATGTATTATTTTTTATTGTTAATTAAAAGACTCTGTACTGCCATGTCACACGTGGAAACGTCCTCTTTTCATTTGCATGAAACAAAGATACCAAATCAACCCGCTCACTTTCGCCCCCCCCACGCGCGACTCCAAACAACACGACGCACGAATTAAATAAAGGTCGGAGTGCGCCTCTTTTGTTAGTGCTGCGGCTGACACGCGATGAATGCTCTGGCTTTTGCCATGCGGCGGCGTATGGTCCCGTTTTAGTCGACCGCTGCTGCCGCAAATACTATATGTACATCAGGTGGGAGGTTGGTCGGGTCGCCGCCGGCCGGTGGGGACGCAGAGTTAATCATGCGAAAGACACACACACAAGCAAGAGCCCGTCGAGCCCGCAGAACTTTCATCGCCAAACTATGTGCTCGCACACGGCGGCGGCGGGTTCCTGCCCTGGGGCGGGCGGCGTTGGGACAACACTTCATAGGCTCGGCCAGGAGGCGCGCCCGGCCACACCTCAGAATGAGCAGCACTGAGGCAATGGGGGTCCGGTAAAGCGGACGACACGAGGACATCGCGGCGGAAAGACTGGGGAAAGGAGAAGGAGAGTGCAAACACGGCGGGGCGCGCAGCGTGGGTGTGTTCTACGGCGTGGCGGGGCGGGGCGGGGCGGGCGGGGCACGCAGCACTAACGGGCGCGACGGCGACGGCGACAACTACCGCGACCCCGTCCTTGTGCTCGAGTACGCACCGCCGCCGTGGCACCGCGAGTCTTTTCTTTTTTCCCGAAGTCCGCCCACGCCACGCCACACCGCCCCCGCCGCCGCCGCTGCTGGAGCCGTTGGCGTTGCGGTTGACGCGTCGTCAATACGGAGGAGCGGTCTGTGTTGACTTAGGGGGTGACGCCCTGCCCTGCCGCCAGGTGGGACGGACGGACGGGCGGCGGGCGAAGAGGGGCAGGTCAGGACGCCGACCGGCCGGTCAGTACGGCCCACGCGCACTGCGCAGTGCACCGCGAGGACGCGAGCATGCTGCTGTCCAGGACGCCGCCGATGGGGCTGCTGCTCGCGGTGCTCGCGGCCCTCGCCGCCGGGCACGCCGCCCTGGCCGGCTGCGGTGACTGGGAGCCCATCGCCTCGCCGTCGACGTCGTCCTCTTTCGCCGCCGCCGTCGCCCCCAGGAACCTCCACAACAACGGCTCCCTGGACGCCCTGCTCCAGCACGCCATCGCCTCGGTAAGACGTGGTGGACGTGACACGGCAGGAAAACGGTCAGCTGCTCGCGAACTCACGCTCTGGAGAACCAGAACCACCACCATCTACTGGAACAATCGCGCGCCGGGGCGCGGGCGCGCGGGGTGGGGCGGCAGGGCTACTGACTGGAGAGCACTCCAGCGAGGGGCTGGAGCCCGGCTGGAGTGCTGCCGGCGCCCCTCTCCCCTCCAGGTGCTTCTCTGATTGATGGACGTGCAGTGCTCTGTGGTCGCGTCTGACCTGCTTTCCCTGCTTGGGGCTTGAGAATAAGTTGTCGGGATGAAGGGTTTCTGTGGCTCGTTTGCCGGTGTTCCCTCTATAATCATGGTTTAATTGTTTAATCATTTTTGTTGCGACTGATTCGCCCCGCTTGCTTATTTGTCTGACTGTACCGTACTGTACATTATCTGCTGGTGGGTTTGTCTAATGTGCCAGACCATGGCGCCTTGCGGTTGGGGTCGGGCTATTAGGGGTCGTCTAGAAAGTACGTCCGTTTTGCCTCAGATTCATTCGTCAAAGTAATTACGGGAGCTCTGTGTCAGCGCCTGCGAGACTCGGGGTAGGCCGCCCCGGAATACACCCATGCACTGCAGTCAAGATATTGCCTATCCATCAGGAGCTAAAAGAGCTTGCAGAGACTGAACTTGGCAAGTTTCGAAACGACGCGACCACCTGTTAGAGTTCAATTCAGTACCGCCAACTATCGAGACTGTGCTCCAGGCCCCGCCCGCCGCCCCTTTGTTGAGTGTAGTACCCAAAACAGAGCTAAATGAAGTAAATTTCTAGAATTTTTACAGCCACCAAGCTTTCTGGTGGTCGGTCCCAGCGCGATCCACTCTGAAGTGCTGGAGATAATCATTACACCCGTACCCGAAGTAGGCTTTCAGGAAAGTACAACGTGTGGTGGTACGCATGTTTATTGTAACAAAGACGTTTCTTTACTGGTACAACTGGATCCACAAGCCCTACACTCACGACTCACGCCCGTTCCACTCCCTCGTACCGTCCGCGCTGTTCGGAGTCCTCTTGTGTCACTTACTTGGTGCTGTCGCTCTCGCCGCCTCTACCTACAATTCTTCTGCCACCACACCGTCACACTGGTCGCACAGCACCTCGGCCCCGTCCAAGTGCAGGCGTATCGAGGCTCTCTGCCGGACGCACGAGTCAGCGTTGTGGTGGACAAAATGCCTCTTCAGCACGAGCTTCCGCATGGCCCGGAGGGCGCTCCACTGCAGCAGCGAATCCAGTTTGTGGTCGTCATATGGGTAAGAGTAGGACGACGTCGCCATCGGCGTGCCCACCGACAGCTGCACCTCCTCCAGCGACTCGCCATGCGCCTTCAGCATGGAACTCAGCGTCTGGCGGCGGAGGCCCCACACCCTGAGCCACTGCAGACCGGTGTGTCCCGGCGGGAGCTCGGGCAGCTCGGGGATGCAAGCGTTCGGACTAGCCGTCACGTAGAGCCTCTTGAGGCGCGGCATGGCGTGCACCGCGAGCAGGTGGTCCTCGCTGGGGTTGTGCACACTCAGCTGCTCTAGGGAGGGCGCGGCGCGCTGCAGCAGCTCGAGGCTCTACGCGGGGTCCCTGTGGCACCGCACGTCCACCAGCCGCGTCACCTGCAGCAGAATAGGGTCACTCACTGTCAGGGCGGCCGGACACGAGGCCGGCGGCGGCTGCAGTCGTCCCAGGCCACGGTCATGCCGGGCTCACAGGCGGAAGAGTTCAGTGCACGCTGCTCCCCCTCACAAGGCAAAGGCAAGTGATAATATCCGATCTTTCCCAAACTCGGCATATTTGCCGATCTGTCGATCAAATTTTTCCTGACATTCATTTGCCAAAACTCCTATACACTGCGCCGCCGCGCCACGTCACCGCTGCGCTGAAGACTGCGTTTGAAAACTCGTTCCATCAATTTTTGGCCAAATTCGAAACTTTTTCCATTGTTCGCTCCCCTAAAGTAAGTAACCTAGAACTAAATGGCAAGGACAACAACTGAGTCTTTGGGACTGTCTAAAATCTAACACGCAATCGTCATCAACATGGATAAGAAGCAAATTTACCGAGTTTAGGCAAAATCAGGAATTAACACTTGCCTAAGTCTCCTTGTGGGCCAGCCCGGGCCGGGCCGTGAGCCCCGAGGGGCCCTCACTTACCCCTAGCGCCTCCTCCAGCGCGGCGGCCTTCTCCGGCTTCATGTCTTCCGGTCTTCTCCAGCTGATATCCCCAACATCCATCTCCCGCGTGGGATGCACCTCGGCACGTGGTGGGCCCTGGATGGGCGTGAGCGCCGCTGCAGAGGGTGCTGGTGCAGTTGCAGAAGGTGTTGACGCAGCTGCAGAGGGTGCTGGTGCAGCTGCAGGTTGTGGTCCTTGGGTGGGCGCCGCTGCAGAGGGTGATGGCGCAGCTGCAGGTGGTGGGTCCCGTCGTGTCGCAGCTTGGTCCTGCACAGTTACTTTGACTACAGGGTGGGTCTCTGAACAACATGCCTGGTGAGCCCTGCGCAGGTGCGCGCGCAACAGTGCCCACTGCCACCCAACAGGATGTCCCATATGAGCACGTACTTGTAACGTATCAGTATCCAGGTTGCCAGCTTGCCAGCAATCCAGTTTATTTACTTCGGTCATAGTTAATCCTGAAAGTTCGTAGCCCTAGCCCTTAAGTCCACTATCTATAATCGAAGTTCATCAAAGATCTACCGTAGTTAGTCAAAGTACAGCGTACGTCAAATAATGTCGACATGCGGCGAAGCGTTTTTTTGTCGTTTTCGTGAGAACAGTAAATATTAAGTTATACCGATTTCAAGATCAAGCAATTTCATCGTGTGGTGCACGCAAAAATAAAGGATTAGCTAAGAAAGCT
>NW_026267443.1:80066-82325 GCF_000697945.3 Frankliniella occidentalis
GCTAATGTATTAGCTGGATTAGTAATAGGTACTAATATTATCTAGGCCAGCTAATTTTCTAGTTTTGGCGGCTAAGGTCCATACCCGCAGTGGCTGGTTAGTACTTAGAATGGCGAAAAAGTTGGGTGCTACAGCTAATTTAACTACCTTTCACGTATCCAGCAAATCTGATTTTAGCGTGTGTACGAAGTGTTAACATGACAACCTTTCAATACAATTTGCTTGGATGGATGTTGTTAAGTCGCCTACCTCGGTGAGTGCCGCCAGTAGGAGCCACAGGACCTTCATACAGGGGTCCTCGGTGTTATTACGCAGGGTGCCCGTCAGCTCGTGGCCGCCGCCCCGCAGCGACACCTCCCAGGACTCGACCATCAGCAGGAGGAGGGCAGAAAGGACCTGATCGTCTAGGCACTGGTCCTGGAAGGTCAGGAGCTGCTCGGCGGCCAGCGGCAGCGCGTCCTGTAGGTGGTGCCTCAGAGCTGTCCTAGTGGGCATTACATTGTGGACGTGGTCCTTGCAGAGCGACGTGGCGGCGGTGCGGCAGTCCGAGCACCAGACGATAGGGGTGCTGGGGAGAGGGCACGAACACAAGTCAAGTCATGAGGCTGCCGATCGCCGAGCGCACAACCTCCGAGACGGGCAGCGCGACCGAGCTCACCTGTCCAGTCTGCGTCCCTCCAAGAACTTGAGCACTGTGAAGTTATTGGGGAGTCCCTCTGGTGGGCCGTTGAAGTCCTGCGGGGAAAACAGATGGGACTTAGTGGAGGGCAGGGGGCTGGCTGAGAGGGCACAAAACACTCCCAGGACACTCACCCGGCGGCACGTCGGGCAGCTGCAGTCGGGCAGCCGCCGCAGGCACTGCAGGCAGGCCGTGTGCCCGCACGGCATGGACTTGGGCAGCCGCTCGGCGCCGTCGAACTGCTCGGTGCAGATGTCGCACTCCATGATGGCCAGGCTGGTGGTGATCGCGGAGCTGCAGTCAGTGGCGCCTGGTGGCCCTGGCGGAGCGGAGTAGTTTCACGGTGGTGCGGAACAAGCTCGGCCGTGCCGGGCAATCTCTCTCCTGAACATAGATAGGTCAACGTTTGTGTGCAGTCTGGTATGCAGTGCAATGTGAGAAATAATGGGAACCGCCACTGCTCTACTAAACGATGTACAGGAGACCAGCTCAGCGACGCGGTCTTGGACGAAAGAGCTTCCGTCCAAGATTCGGTTATCCCCCCCCCCTTGGCGGCGGTTTTCCGACGTAGTTGGTGCTTTCAAAATAGCGCGAGATTTTAGTGGAACAGAACAGTTTTTTTGGGGGGTACGGAACGAAGAGTTGTTTACGATGTTCAGTAACGAAACAGAACGACAGTGCGGTCCGTACAGGAGGGACGCTTCCGGAAAACGTGTCTTTTCCCGCCACCGTTCCTTCCCATCAAACCGGGAACCCGTAGTTCTGGTCCGCTCCCTTAAAACGCCATCATGAACACGCTCGTAAGGACCAAGCAAAATCGGGATTAGTTCGGCCCAGCACGTTGCCCCGCACTAATTTCGTCTGTTCCGAAAAAGTCCCATCGTAAACTCAGTATTCTGGTACAATAGACCTTTTCGACAGTGGTTGAGGTTAGAAACAATTTGGAGGCTGCAACTTTTTTCCTTTGTACTTTTTGAAATTTTCGACTTTGTAGCGCAACAACGGACGACTTGTTCCTTTGCGCTACGGAGTCAAAATTTGCTATTAGGGTTCAGTGAAAATGTTGCCGGCAATGAAAGTTTTCACCCCCTCTACCCTCTCCCCCCCCCCTCTCACCCTACCGTCGAAAAGGTCTATGGTGGTTTGACGAAACTCCTGAGCGCCCCGCGAAGTGATGTGTCGCGATTTGCAACAACTCAAAGAATGCCTCGCGATGAGGGCGACTCGCGAGGACATCCGCGAAGCACCCCTACACGATGTGGTGTGACAAACTAGGACATATAAAACTTCGCGGGACAGCATCCTAACCTCGGTTCCCTTACTCTACTCTTTAAACCTTACTCCCCACACTCCACCTTCATTGTAGACGGCCCTTCACTCACTCTTTAATAGTCTACTGGGCGAAATCAAATCAGCGAAATCTCGGCAGAACGTCCTAACCTCTTCGTACGTGTGCGGCTCGCTGGGTTATGTGTGCTCGACGAGTGTCAGCCAGTCAGCAACAAACAACAACACACACTGTTGGCTGTCGGTGCGCTCAGCTCCGAACTCCGAACAAGCGGCGCAGCCCGGCGGCGCGG
>NW_026267443.1:82709-88851 GCF_000697945.3 Frankliniella occidentalis
TAGTTCTTTTCATCATTGACCCAAGATTCCGGGTCTGGTTTCGGATTTTGTTTTTACTCTCGAAAATTAAAGGTATTCATGAAATATGAACCCACTCCAAATCTGGGCTCTGTAGCTCAAACGGTTTAGGAGATATAAATTCTTAAAGTTTTGAGGCAAAAATAGCGGCTTTAAAGGGTGGTGTAGGTATAACTCTATGAAAATGTCCAGTGAGGTGAAATCTGACTCGACCATTTGAAAGAGGATAAAACACTGATTCTAAACCACCAATGTCAAAAAGTTGGATTTGAGTTTTCTACCCTTCGATCAAAGATATCAACCAAATTTAGCATATTAGTGTAACTCTCATAGCAAAAATATATGGTCTCCAATTGTCACCAAATTTGGTGTAGAGTTTCTTCTAAGGTCCCTTAACATTCTCTAATTTTTGTGGGGAGGTAGTGTGGTAGAAACGGGTTTGTTTAAAAAAAGACTTCTCTCCGCTGCAATCGCGTCATACCATCCCAATGAACGAGTGTCTTGGTCGTGCAGGATTGCCCGAGCTCGGAGGCGGTGCTGCGCGGCGCCGTGGTCCGCCTGCGTTCTGGCGGGGGCGGCCAGTGCTCGTGGCAGCTGCAGTCCGCGCGCGGCCGCCCCGTGTGCCGCCTGCAGGTGACGCTGCTGGCCCTGCGGCTGCCGTGCGGCCAGGGCGCGCTCAGGGTGGGCGGCGAGCTGCTGTGCGGCGGACACCTGGGATCGAGGACCGTCAGCCTGCCCGCGCCCTCCAGGAGCGTCCCCGTCCTCTACACGTGGGTGCAAAACGGCGAGTGCTATATACATTTGAGCGTCGTTTCAGGCAGTTGTCAAACTTACTCGATCCAAACCTTTCTCTGGCAGATCCGTGGCGCCCTCGGCGGACGACTTCGACGCGCTGGTTCGTCTCGAGGAGTGCGAGGAGGCCGAGGGCGCGGCCGAGGCCAGGGCCGTGTCGGACCGCGACTGCGGCGGCCTCTACCCGGCGACCCCCGGCGAGGCCGTGGGGCTGCTGAGCCCCGGCTACCCGGCGCGCTACCCGCACAACAAGCACTGCCTGTTCGTGCTGCGGCAGCGGGAGCAGCAGAGGCCGGCCTGCTTCGTGGACGTCGAGTTCGTCGACTTCAACCTGGCGTCCCCAACGCGCGGCTGCGCGTCCGGGGACAGGCTCCTCGTGGAGGGCGTGGACTTGGACGGGGCGGAGGCCGCGTTCTGCGGGTCTCGCTCCGGCACGACGAGGCTCCCCCTCCGCCAGGACGCCCAGAAGGACGGCGGCGGCGGGGCCACCCTGCGCTTCCTGTCCGACGGCGAGTCCTCGGCCACCGGCTTCCGCGTGCTCGCCACCTTGGTACCGTGTGCCGCCGCCGGCGTCGTCCACGACGTCGCCGTGGAGGGGGATGGCGTCGGCAACAGGAGCGCGTCGCTGGGCGTGCCAGGCTTCCCGTCACCGGGCTTCCCATCACCGGGCTTCCCTTATCCGGCTGCCCAGCCTCCACAGGTAAGACGACAAGTTATCATAGAAAACAAGCAAAGCTCATAATGCCTGACGCAGGCAATATCTTGCCTTCAGTGCATACGTGCACTGCGGGGTGGCCTACGCTGAGCCTCGCAGGCGCCGAGCTCTTCTTACTATTTGTCGAATGTTTCTGCGAAAAACGGGGGTATGTTCTGGACGATCCGAATAGCTCAAATATGCACCAACAGATAATACTAGAAGAATCACAGACTACGTGAGATTTTGAAGATTTCCCAGAAGCAAAGAGTGTTGCTTCACCCCGAGCTTGCCAAACGCTGCCGGTGTGTGTTGTTTTCCTTCCGTTCCCGAAGGAGGGTTTGATCAAACGCACCACGCTCACAATATCCGGGCGCCCCTCTCTCTCTCTCTCTCTCTTTCGGCAGTGCTGTGGCCGCGTCCACGCCGGCGTGCAGCTGTTCATCACGAGCCCCGGCTTCCCCACGGGGCTCGGCCTCGCGGACTGCGTGTTCCCCGTGGCGCGCTGGTCGCCGCAGACGTGCCGCGTGCGGCTCGTGCTGCACCACTTCCTGCTGCTCGGCTCGCTCGCCGCCTGCGACAAGCACTTCCTCGAGGTGGACGGCCGTCGCCTGTGCGGCTGCCAGAGCCGCGCCCAGTTCGTGTCGTACTTCCGGTTCGTGGCTCATCTCGGACATTATGGCACAGGGTGTCCCACTTTTCCGGTGGGCGCCACCCTGTGTTAAGTGGCGTATTCGCCATGATTTGCATCCAATCTGCCTATCCACCTTGCGCAGGGTCGACGAGGCCGTCAAGCAGTTCCGGTACTTCCGCCACCCTCTCGTCACCGGCGCCTTCATGGTGGAGGTGATCCAGGAGGACTGTTCCGGCCCTTTCGGCGCCATGGGCGGGCCGCCGTTCAGAGGTGGCTGGCCGGCCAGAAGCACTGACGGGTGAGACCGGGGACCGGCACCCACCCGCCCTTTGCGCGTAGTATTCTTACAACTTGCGTCCTCCTAATGCCATGTTCATACCCTCGCAGACGTGCAACTTGGAGCGTAGGTAATGTGACGTCGGACATCAAGAGGTGGGGACAAGTCCGGTTCCCAGAAGCGGGGAGCCACTCCGGGCTGACGAAAACTCTACCGAAAGGGTCCGGCGACTGGGGTTCGGAGTACCCCCAGCAAGGCCCTCAGTACCCTCAGCAAGGGCCCCAGGACTTCCTACCGGGTGCACAGTACCCTCAGCAAGGGCCCCAGGGCTTCCTCCCGGGCGCACAGTACCCCCAGCAAGGCCCTCAGTACCCTCAGGAAGGACCCCAGGACTTCCTACCGGGCGCACAGTACCCTCAGCAAGGGCCCCAGGACTTCCTACCGGGCGCACAATATCCTCAGGAAGGGCCCCAGGACTTCCTGCCGGGCGCACAATACCCTCAGCAAGGTCCCCAGTACCCTCAGCAAGGCCCTCAGTACCCCCAGCCGGGCTCCCAGTATCCTACCCAGCCAAGTGACCAGGGCCCACACGCGACCCCCGAAGACGGAGTGGACTCTAGCTGCTGCTTCGACGCCGACCTCCCGCAGTCCCTCGACGCCGGCCGGAGCGCCGCCCTCGGGGTGCTGCCGACGTGCGGCGCGCCCTCCTACAAGGACTGGATGGCCAGGGCTGCGGCCTGGGCGCAGACCGTGCCGTCGGCGCTGGTGCAGTGCCCCGTCGGCATCTTCCCGCTCGCCAAGTGCCGCAAGCTGGAAGGGCTAAATGGGTTCTTCGCCACGCCGCGGTACCCCGACCTGTATCCCAACAACGCGCGCATCTGCTACCGGTAGGCGATCGACGTGCTCATAATGTTTACATAAAAAGACCTGTAGAGCAACGAACACGTGGATTGCACGACAGGATCTTGCGCTACCCGGAGCAGTGCGGCGTGCAGATGACGTTCCTCGACTTCGACCTGGAGCCGTCGCCGGCCTGCAACAAGGACTACGTTAGCCTGGGTGGGTCCTCTCGGTACTGCGGTTCTACCCTTCTATCTACTACACGTAAGTAACTTTTTTACCCTTTGCATAACAAATGTACATGAAATCACACTCGATCATAACAAAGCTTACCACCATGATATCAACTTTGCCGCCCTTGCAGTATACCTCAGCTTCGAGTCCAGCCTCTACATCGACATTCTCTTCGTGACGGACGACGCAGTCTCGGCGAGGGGCTTCCGCGCCTCGTTCCGTCAGGTCGCCTGCGGAGCCCCCGGGGTGATCGGCGGCCAAGGCCCCGGCCCGTTCCCGAGCAGCATCCCCGGGCCCGTCCAGGGGGGCGTCTCCGACGTCGTGCCTCTCTACCCGGGAGGCCTCCCCGGGGGTGTACCAGGTGCACCGGCCATCATGCCTGGATTCTTCCCTGGTGATTTTCCAGGGCGTACACCTGGGGTCGTTCCAAGCATCTTCCCGGGAGCGATCCCGGGCGGCGTCCCCGGAGGACCCCCTATAGGTGTTCCAGCCATCGGTGCCGGGGCCTACCCGGGTGGCTTCCCGACGATAGGTTACCCCGGGCCGGTCCCCGGCGCGTACCCCGAGTACGGCCCACCCTATCGGCCGCGGCCCGTTCCCGTCTCGGAGGAGGGCCCCTACCAGGCGTCGGGTCAGCCGGAGCGGCCGCCCGTCCTGCCGGACTACCCGCGGTACCCGGAGCCGACGACGCCGGCCCCGGCCCCGCCGCTGCCACCACCGAGGACGCCCCCGCCGCCCGTCACGGTGTGCGGCGGCGACGTGCGGCAGCAGCAGTTCGCCCTCAGCCTGCGCGACGTGTTCTCCCATCCCGAGTGTGTCTTCACCGTGAGGCGGGTCAGCCAGGTAAACGAAAAGAAAAGAAGATAGGGACTAACTTTTGTTTCCTAATTTATTCTGAAGGTAAAATAGAAACGGCAGGCTTCGAAGAGGTCATGTCACCACAAAATATGCTAGCAGATCGAAAATGGAGGTAAAAAAATACTGGGATCGGAGGAAAGATTGAAAAAGGAAAAGAAATAAGAAAAAAGAAAAATAAACGGCAAGAAAAAGACTGCTATGAGAAATTGCTCCAGTGTTCTGTTAGTCTCTTTATTTTCTTTTATCCTGAAAATGAGATGCCACGAATACTCATCATTACTACTTTCGGTAATGGGCCATCTTAGGTTAGGTTAGAAAAAGAAAATAACCCAAATAACCAAACCAAAATACGGCGTGGGGCTTTTACTTCGAAGGCACTGACTTTCTCTCATACTGTTTGCAGGACATCTGTGGTCTCCAGGTGCGAGTGGAGAGGATGGGGCTGGACTGCCAGCGAGAGCACCTCGTCGTCGGCGACCGGACCCTTTGCGGAGCTGATCTGGTCGGCCAAACAGGTGGGTTGCCTCCTCCTCTGTTGCATCGCCATGTTAGATGTTGCTGACTTTGTTGTCCTTGTAAGTTTTTTGGGCCTTGTTATATCCCAGACAAGAGAGGCGGTACATTTCTAAGCTATTTCAGAGAAATGGGAAAGAAGAACACCATGAATAACAAGGAGGCCTGTGATTCGTCGCTCAGTTGGAGGGGGACACCGGGCGACGAATCATGGGCCACCTTGTTATTCGCGCTGTTCTTCTTTCCCGTTTTTTATGAAATAGCTTATTCAAAACCCAGTCGTGACCTGGCGGATGCCGAGGGAATTATGTTGTACGATGCACCCTCTAACCTTACCTCTCAGCTGTTTACGTTCAGGTTTACGGGGGCGAGGAGAGGGTCAGGGGTCGGGCCCCGCGAGTGGCCGATTCAAACTCAACCACCTTTCGAGGGGCGGGCGGGTTGTAGCGAGCTGCAAGCTGTTGACGCGCCCCCGGGCCCGGACCCTTTTGTGCCGTGTCCTAAGGACTTTTGATCCCTTCTCGCCGACGGCTAATGAGATGAGGAAATTGCTCGACTCAAGACGAAGAAAAAAAATATGGTTTCTTGAACCAAACTTTTAGTGTAATTTGAAGACAGCAGCAAAGTCATATTTTATTGCAGACACCATGCGTCACGTGATGCATTCTCATTCATTCCCCCCGTAACCCCCTCGACCCCTATCGTTTTCTGGAGTGTCCGCCCGCTCCCTCTGTTGTCTTTAATTTTGTGCTTACGGCCCTTTTGCCCGGCCCGCCCCGGCCCCCGTGACTTTAAAAAGCCCGCAGGGCGAGCGTCGCCATCAGCTGGCCAGCTCGGCACAAGCCCGCGACGAAAGGCTGAAGAAAAGGGAAGATGGAATCTCCGCTTGCGAAAGATGTCATTGATTCAATATCGCCCCCCTCCCCCTCTCCTCCTAATTTTTATTTTCTTTTATTTTCCTTGCAGTGATGGTGGACTTTTTCGGCGATGCCGTACAGATCTTGTATCAGGGGGAGGCTAGCGCCCAGGGAGACTTTTTTGTCCACCTGCAGCAGGTGGCAGACTGTCTCGAACGTGAGTACGAACGAGGTTGCACCTGCTGTGAGATGATCTTAAACTAGAGGGAATGAAAAAAATAAGCACAAGTAACCTTTATTTTGCAGTGGACGTGACGCCCGTTGCGCGATTCGGGAAGGCGGCCCCGGACGACGTCGCGACCCCTGCGACGCCGACGGCGTGCGTGGCGGTGCTGGACGCGGCCCACGGCGCGATCCTGGCGCCC
>NW_026267443.1:89171-89970 GCF_000697945.3 Frankliniella occidentalis
GGGGCGGGGCGGGATGTTGCTGACGGCGCTTTTCTTGTCCAGATCAGGCCCGGCCCGCCAGGCTTCGATAATAGGCCCCTGGCAGGCGGGCGGGCGCCGCGGGCGAGGCGAGGAGGGCGTACCGCGCTGCTGCGCGCCTTCACGCCTGTCCTGCTCGCCGCCGCGCCGCCCCCGCGCTGGGGGGAGGGAAAGAAATACTACACAAAATGATTTGATGGTTATTTTGCTATGCAAGCAGCGGTATGGGGTGGAGGGATATGCGCCAAGCCAAGTAAAAGTTGTTATAAAAGCAAGAGGAATTCGATGGCGATTGAAAACGTCCGCGCGCGAAAAGCATGCTGTGAATCATTATTGAATGCTTGATGATGCTTGGAATCAACAGGGTCGTTCGTTATGGGATTTTCCTTTGGGATTTTCAGTGAAATCAGATGTATGCACACATTTTTCTCGGTGGCCAAAGTGGTGCAGACGCGGACGTTTTGCAAAACATCTCCGTACATTCCACCAAATAAAAAAAAAGCGATTAAAGAAAACCAATCACAAACTTGTACTGAATAAATATTGTTTCTGGCCGCCGCGTTACGCTTTGTTCGGAGCCAGCGGCGTTGCCGTTCTAGCTGGCGGGTCACTTTGTCTCCATCTCGTGTGCGTTCGGACCGGAAGGAGACCGGAAGCATTGCGGACGTCTGAAAGGTGACGAGCACCTGCCTTTGGCGATGGGTGATGGCGGTTGGTATGGTCATGGTTACTAGATATAATGCCCGCCGGCTCCTAGCCCAGCGGCCGCTGGCCAGCTAGA
>NW_026267443.1:90129-95380 GCF_000697945.3 Frankliniella occidentalis
GGGGGGGACCGGGAAGTAGCCGGGACCCAACAGCCCGCCCACCACCGCCCAGGTAAACTTGCTCGAGTCGCTGTTTGCCTAACCCAGTCACTCTCACTGCCCTGGTGCGGCCCGGCGCGACAGAGACTGCCGCCGCTTTACTCGGCGAGGGCGAGTGGGTGAGACAGTGTGGTTACTTTCCTTTGCGTGGGGTGGGGGCGGGTTGGTCGTCGTGGTTGACGGCGTGCTCGTTGTTTGGCGCGCCGGGGGTCGCCGATGACCGCCGCCCCGATGACCCGTCGCTATACGGCTGTGCAATTTTTCACTTTCGATATCGCGGCTCAATATATCGACCAAAGTATCGAACATCGGATCGAGTCTTGATGATGTCGATAGTATCGGAATTAATTATTTGAACCACATACAGGGTGGCCGCTCTGCCCCGTCTTTTTAAAAGAGGTAGACTAGCCCGCCCGCACGACGTCTCCAGTCCCCTCTCACCTCCCCTCTCCGTCTGCAAGCGGGCTAGTCTACATTTTCAAAATGACGGGGCAGAGCGGCCACCCTGTATCGAGACATATCGAGAAACAATATGGACTGGAATGGCCGATACTTACATCGCGATATATCGTGGTATCGAGCAACCTCGATATTTCGATATCCGCAGGCCTAGAAAGTCCTCCTTCACCTCTTCCTGCACCGTTTACCCCAATCTCACCATGAACTGCACATTTTCCTCGTGGTGGACGTAGGTAGATCAAAGCAGGGGGGGGGGGGGCTACATTGTGGTCACAACCGTACTGACCTGTGTGAACGCTGCGCATCGGAGCAGATATCTACGAGGGCTGCGGAAACCCTCCCAAGCGTGACCAAATTTTGTAACAGACCGCGTATATGTTCATCACCGTACAGCTTTGTGATGTCTTGCTCGTCGCCCCTCCCCCCCCCTCTCTTTCACCCCTTCCGTCCTTTTGATTTTTTTTTCCTTTTTGCAACCGGCTTGATGGAACGTTGTGCAAACAGAGCGCCTCTCCCACTCAACGTGTGTGTAACGGCGAGGTGCGAGCGGCGAGCGGCTTGTCGCGCCTGCCGCGTCAAACCGACACGCGAGCGCGCCAGGAGGGAAGCCAGATGAGAGCGGCAGAAAAAAAAAAGGCCAGAGAGAGAGAGGCCTCTCTGACTGACACGGAGCTGTGAAAAGCTGTTGCCGCTTGCTTTGTTGCGGTCCGTTTGGAGCCGGAGACGCTGCTGCGGGGACGAGCGGCAGCGAGGTGGCGGCGGGCTGCTTGATTGCTGCTGGAGGACGCGGGCGGAAAAAACAGAAAAAGTCAATCCACCTGGCGCAGGCCCTGGCCTGGGCTGGCGGCCGGTACGCCTAACCCCAACCCCAACCACACCGCTTTAAGAAGGCACCTGCCCCGTCCCGTCCTGCTCCTCCCCGCGCCCCGCCCCGCCGTGGCCAGCGGAGGGAGTCGTCCCGGCCCTCCTGTTGCTCGGCGCTAACGACGTAGTGCTCGACACAAAAAGACACACCCCCTAGGTGCGTCCCCGTTTGGAGGCTGTGTGCGTGCGTAAGTGTGTGTGTGCGCGCGCGGTATTTAAAAGTGCGAGCAGAGCAAAGCCGTTAAATGTCAGGTTTTGCCTTACGTGTGTTTCTGAGCGAGAGAGTCATATGTTTCCATAGGAAGAGTGAGAGAGAAAGAGAGAGGGGGGCACCACCCTGCTGCCTGCCCTGCATGTCAGTGTGGTGAGTGGAGTGGAACATTCCAGCCTGCATCCCCGCATGTGCTTAGCGCGGGGTGCCGGTGTAGCCTCCCCTCCTCCTCCTCCCCCTGGACGCCCACGTTTACCCTCGCGTCGCACACAACTGAAAGAAGGGACAAGCGCTCGCTCCGGTGCGGTGCGGTGCGGTGCGGTGCGGCCCCCGGCCCCGCCTATCAGCTTTCAGCCTCAGTAGCGGCCGATGATGGTAGGGGTGGCGATGGGAATAGGGGGGGGGGGGGGGTAATGACGGGAAAAGGCGACAGGTATGCCATTCTTTTTGCTCCGCCAGCGCAACCCCCCCCCCCTACCCTGCCTCCTCGCTCCAACTCCACCCGCACAGCGCGACGCGGAGCAGCCGAAGAATAAGAACAACAGTTCGAGTGCGGCAGACTGTCTATAGAAGAAGCAGGAAAGTATTCTCATAACTTTTTGAATACGTTTCTCAGATCGGCCGACCATACTTTGTGCATACCGTAAGTTGAGCGTTGTTATCTCTAATTATGTATTGTGTCAAGACTCAGTGAACGAAACCATATCATACCACATTTCGCGCTCTTGATACTATATGATTATCCAGACGATTGTGTTGTCTTTATTTCTAAACTAGTATACTGAAGAATATCAAAGAATGGTTAAATGTGTTGGCTAACGGCTAACGTGTACTCTTAGACAGCGAGTTTGGTCATCGGTGCAAATTCGATCCAGTGTCAACTGACCTCAAATTATGATGTATCATCTGCTTCATGATCCTATTTTATAACGGGACTTTTTATTCCATCGCCATGCCTTCCCTTTCCCTTCGCTCTCACGCTGCCCCGCGTCATCTCCATCTCCATTCCCAGAGGAGTCTGCCTAACCCACTTCTTACATCTCAATAACGACATTCCCCGCTCCCGTCACCGTCAGTGGTACGGCTCCGCGGCAGGCTCGGCGGTAAACTGTTTATGTGGCCCGGCTCCGACGCCGCGCCGGCCGTGAAACTGCAGCCCCTCCGTCCTCCCCACCACCACCGCCGTGCCGGGCTATAGCGCCTGTCGTGGGTGGGGTAGGCCGGCCGGCGTGCAGGCGTGCGCGGCCGAGCGCTGGGGTGCCTACCCGGTGGGCGCTCGCCGCAGCTGGGTGTGAGTGAGGGGCTACCCGAGGGGTCCTTCG
Organism: Frankliniella occidentalis; assembly: GCF_000697945.3. Taxonomy (NCBI): domain Eukaryota; kingdom Metazoa; phylum Arthropoda; class Insecta; order Thysanoptera; family Thripidae; genus Frankliniella; species Frankliniella occidentalis. The sequence continues at coordinate 93,025 of NW_026267443.1, forward strand.
CTCAGAAAAATCAGTGTACACCCTTTGAAAAAATCACGAAAAAATCATGAAAAAAATCACAAAAAAAATCTTAAAAAATTAACGAAGAGTTAGAAAAAACACACAAATAATCACAAAAAACCACAAAAATTCACAAAAATTTACAAAAATTCAACAGAAAATCACAAAAAATCAAGAAAACAGAAAAGATCGGCTTGTGAACGCTCCGGTTCGGTTACTGGGAGGTTCGGCTCGCCCTCTTTCCCATATGCTAATAATCTTTATAAGCAGGAGAGAGGCGAGTCCGAGGGAAAGCGAACCGAAACCCACCGGAGCAGCGTCCGAAACTCAGGTGGAGTAGTTCGCAAGCTGTGTGGGAGGGAGCAGGTTGCTCTTGCACCTATACCTCACTGCAAGAAAAACCTACAATTTGACAACAGTCTGGAGCTGTCAATTATTAACCAGTAGATGATTGTGAAATTTTCATTGTATATTGTGGGGTGAAAGCACTGGAATAACAATATGATATTGTTATTTCAAAGTAAAGCTGTATTGTACAGGAAGTATAGCTGTAGGTAATTCTCAAAGTGCTCCAGGTAGGTCCGCGGGTCTGCGTGGAGACTTGGAGACTTGGAGACTCTTCCCTCCTCCGTCCTCTTAGTTGGGGGTGAGGGGAAGCACCCCGCCCCGACCGGAGGGATTCATGCGTGGCGTCGTCGTGGTCCGTAGGACGAGCCGCCGCCTCGGCCGCGGCGGGAGGCCGGGCGAGCAGCAGGACAATCCCTGGGGGGATTCGCCACTAATCCCGAAGCGCGGCGCGCGCTGCACGGGCCGCGTTGTTGTGGTTTAATAAGCGTGCGTTAGCAGCGAGGAGGCCGGGCGGCGGGCCGGGCGGGGACCAGCCGCTTGCGCCCCGTCCGTTAATTGGCAACGCCCACGGACTGCTGCTGGATAGCGGGACAGCGCGGGACAAACGAGTTTTAAACCTAACTTGTCTGAGGAAAATTATTCCCCGCAGATTTTGGAGGAAATACTCCCAAGAAATGAGGTAAATCCCCCAAATTTTTTTTGAGGAGAGGCTTATTCCTCAAAATCTGAGGAGTTACTCTCCAACTACGGGAATTCCTGAAAGTTTTCCCCAATTCCCGAAAAAAACAAACAAAGGGAGCTTGTTCTTATCGTGAACACGTAGTAAGTGGATCGCGCCCTGACGCGCACGCATTCCGATTCCTCTGCCTGTCCAGGCCGCTGCGCGCTGCGCCTGCAGTTCCACGACTTCGCCCTGGCGACGGGCCCCGACTGCCGCGACTCGTACCTGGCGCTGCGCAACCACAAGTACTGCGAGGCCGACCTCCGGGGCACCAGCCACGGTGAGTACAGACTTAATGGCGCCTGCCATTATTTATCCGGCCGATACCGTCTGGACCCAAAGCCGCTTACCTCCACCTCCATATCTAGCGCGCCCGGGGCCCGGCGGGGCCTCCCCGGGGGCGGGGACGGTAGCCGTACACCGCCACACTACCCCTTCCTCTCTCGGGGCGGCCCACGCCCTGCCTCTTTTCCTCCTTTGCTCATCGACAGGAACAAGAGTCCTGGGTGTTCCTGTGTCTCTGCACGACTCATCTCTCTCTCTCCCCCCACCCCCTCTGCCCTCACGGTGAAAGCTGCTCCTTGATATCCAAAGGGCCATCGGAAGGCTTCTAGGACGGGATAGGAAAACAATGCATGGGGCGTCCTTGAATCGTTTCGATGAGCCTTAGACAACTAGGAAGAATTTTCACCGTTCTTGGTCGTACACGAGCGCACATGTGTTTACTTTGTCGTTACTTTGTGGCGCTGAAACAAAATCTCAGCCAGGGTCAACATTTTGAGAGAAGGAGATAAATGGGACACAAAAACAAAGTTATCGTGGGTGTGGGTAACCGATGTGATTGTGCTCCACAGGCTTGACCTTTGGTTCTTCATCGGCTATAGAGGTGCCGTACCGCCTCCGCAAGGACGTCGCCTTTGCTCGCTGGAACGCCTCCTACTCACAGCTTCCCTGCTGATACTTTTGGTGGTATTCTGCGTCGTGTTGAACTACAGGTGGCGTGTGGCGAGGTACCCAGTGTGTGTTGGTTGGCCTTAGAATTGAACTGCCGACTCTCTGACTTCCTACTTCTTTTCTTATTTATTGTCCAAATGTCATGTACAAATTCGATTTTAGTTCTGGTGTGCTGTGTAGAGTATATGGTGTGCGGTAGTCCTGTATTGTGTAACTTATTAATACAGTATAGCGGCGTTGGAGAGAAAATAAAAAAAAGTTCATATGCGTAACGTCACCAGAAACTTAACCATTTATTGCATTAGCAGGTATCACACCATTGTTTTCCTGTCT
>NW_026267443.1:95512-98866 GCF_000697945.3 Frankliniella occidentalis
TACCAATGGATCCACACCGAAACGATAACTCATCTACTTTTTAATCACATTCTCAACGCAATTCTCAGCAACATTTAATTGACCGCATCAGTTACGCTTTCCACAACCGTTCATTATTTTTAGAGATGATAGCAAAGTTCCTGGAAAGGAGACAAATTTGTGATAGGTTAGCTAAGGAAATACTCCAGGGCTGCTAACAACAGTATACTTCAATGGAGCCTCAACCCAATCTGCACCTAGATTGCAGGATTAGGTTGGATTGCACAACTCATCTTTAGAAATTATTAACTATTTGTATAGGTCTTTGAGCTTATTTGGTTGGCTTTTCATGAGTATGCGACGCGATCCTGCAATGCTTTTGATGTATTTCCATTCATTGATTAACGGTATCGAACGTATAGCTACTCATGATTGTGTTAGTTGTAAGCACCCTCAGTATATCTCCGTCTATTCAAAGATAGAATCATTCCGCCTAAATGGCACTAGGAACGCGGAATGTGCACAGCGATAAGATCGAAAGGGGAAGTAAATCATCTCCGAAAAGAAGCCTAAATTTACAAGAGATATTCAAAATATACTCAGAGTTTTAAAAAAAGTTCAGTCTAAAGTTTAGGTAGGGATTGGCAGCGTTTGTCACCGTGTCGACCACGTTAGGTGGCGACAGAGGAGTGAATCGCACCTCAGAGCACAGGGAAAGCTAGGCAAAAAATCAGAACAAAGAAGCAACATATGCGAGGTCTCTTAAAATATCAACTTTCAGTTCTGCTACACCCTCCAGCACGCTGAAGGAGCACAGCTTTGTTTTCACTGGGGGAGAGTAGTATCGTGGCACTTCTCTGATGATATGCATCGCGGTTGAATGTAGTGAGCGTAAAGAGAAGGCAGCCAAGTCCTCAATCAATTTGACAGTTTACTCTTGGCGCTTGAAGCACCTAGGCTAGGCCTCCTTCATAATTGCACATTCCTTCATCAAAACCGTTTTTTTTTTTTTGTATTGTCATTGTCAAATTTTGATGCTCAACATGACTGCCCTATATACGTTTGCAGAAACATCTCGAATGACATTTTTCTTTGCTACTAAATAAATTTACTTGCATTGCAAAAAGTACAATAGAACAAACGAGCCGTAATTTGAGGAAAAGGTACTGTGGGCCCTGATCCAAGGTGATATATTTCCTAATCCTGAGAAAGTAGTACTCAAATAAGAACAAAACCAAATTTGTACAATACGAAATGCATTGCAAATAGTTGTCTGGAAGAACCCCTCCCACTAAACTATCCTGCTGCAACAACCATGATTAGAATCCTTCCTTCCCTTCAGGCCACGCTTGCATCAGATCTGACCGAGCCAAACTTTGCACCCCTCTGCCCTCTGTCGCATCTGAGAGTCTATCTCCACATGACCGCGCCTCGCGTGGGGGCCCACCTGGGGAGCTTCCTCCTATCCGATGAAGCGGATGTTGGTGAAGACGGAGGAGGCGGGCCGCTTCCGGTTGCAGAACTGGATGGTGCGGCCGAGGTCGCCCTCCTTGGCGCGGTGCAGCCCGACCAGCAGCTGGATCACGTCCTCGCGCGACGGGTTGCACATGTTGTACTGGTCCGGGTCGTACGAGCCGCGCGTGCGGGTGACGCGCTTCCACGGGTAGCGGCGGTAGTAGCGGCTGCGCTTGTGGACCTGGCTGAACAGGTCGTCGTACTCGTCCGGGTTGGGCCCGGGGCCCGGCTGGCTGACTCGGCCCTCATCCTCGTCCTGGGACGCGGGCTCGATGAACACGAGCGGCGGCTTGTTGTTCTTCCAGGGGTCCTTGCGCACCAGGTCCACCAGCGCCTCCGTCACCTCTCGCAGCTGCGAGGACGGCATGTCGGCCAGGTAGCCGTCGACACCTGTAAGAGGGGGGCAAGCGCGAGAGTCATGAGAAGTACAGTAACACCGAGGTCGAGGGTATGGATGTTTGGTGCCGACGAGTGCATCGATCGCAGGGAAAGAACTGAAAAGACTGAGGACAAACAAGGAAAACATGGCAATCATAGGTACAAATACTGACATGGAAACCATATCGGGAAAGTGGCAGACCAAGGAAAACCTGTCAAAGGTCAACTAGAAAAGCAAAGAAACCGCAGCAATAAATCGGACAAAACCCAGGAAAAACCGAGACAAATGAAGTATGATTCGGGAACCCCTTGCGAAACTTAACCATGTCGAGGATAGTTAGGAAGGATGACCGGGGAGCCGGAAACAACACCAGCGAACGCGGTCATATCGGAAGTGCGTCCTCGCCAGGCCAAAACCACGGGGTCAGGTGGCCTCGGCCGGTGGGCCTGTCCTTCATCACTGCGGGATTATTTGCCGAACGTGCCTCGGACTGACCCGACGCGGGCGAGCGCGCCCCCAAGGGCCATAGTGCGGCAGCACAACACGACCGACGACTGTGCGCGGGCAGCGGCCCCGGCCACCTCGGCAAAGCCAGGCAAAGCCGCATAGCCCCGAGGAGTCGGTGGCTTCGGCTTGCTCCTCGCGGTGGGCACTGCTGTCCCGTCGAGAGATAGCAGCAGCAGCAGCAACAGCAGCAGCAGCAGCATCATCATCATCATCATCAGCAGCAGCAGCAGCAGCAGCAGCAGCAGCAGCAGCAGCAGCAGCAGCACCAGCAGCAGCAGCAGCAGCAGCAGCACCAGCAGCAGCACCACCAGCAGCAGCAGCAGCAGCAGCACCAGCACCAGCAGCAGCAGCAGCAGCGGTGTTGCTTACCGTTCTGGCTGGGGACCTCGGCGTTCTCCTGGACCGCCGGGACGGGCGAGCTGCCGGCCGGGCCGGGGGCGGCCAGGACCGCCACGACGACGAGCACCACGGCCAGCTGGGCCGCGCGCTCCATGCTGGCGAGCCTGCCGGAGAGAAGAAACCCGAGCGTGAAACATTGTGCAATATACACTGCGAAAAGTTTGTCGTACCGGATGCAGAGGAAAATTTGCCATGGAATATGTACTATTATACAATTAAAAGTTGTAAATTTACAAGCACTGCGCATGGGCTTGGAATCGAATGACAAGCAAGAGTGGTCAGTTGAACATGTACACATTTTGTAATTGGTGAATCGCATAATATATCGTACAGGTACAGGTACATCACAGTGAAGGGGTAGAAAAATTTTGGGGCGGTAGTATTTAACCCCCTCCCCCCTCCTATCTGGCTGTAGTGTAGTCTGCGCGTGGGCGGCGGGTACCCCCTGTCGCCCGTCTCCCCCTCGCTCGCACTTCACTTACCCACCCCCCGGGCGGGTAGGGCCCAAGTCGGAGCAGCGCTCCGCTGTGAGCTCAGCTCCGCCCACCTCAACACACCACACCAGACCAGACCAG
>NW_026267443.1:99741-101899 GCF_000697945.3 Frankliniella occidentalis
CGTACTTACGTCCTACGTGTTTTCAACCTCGTCGCGCCATAATAGCGGGCGCCGGCTCGGCGGTGAGCAGCAGGCGTGCCAGACGCGGTGACGTGGTCGTCGCCATCTGTCCCGTTCATTCACCACAAGCTCTATCAGATGATGAGTAGCTTACATTTCACACAAAGAAGCCTTTATGATTCTTTGCCCTGGAAGGTCGGGGGGCCGGTCGGTCGGGGCGGAGGAGTCACAGGCCAGAGCGGGGGCGTGTTATCCAAAACATAAAAGACCCCCGCGTTATCCCCACAATACTGTCCCTCCCCTCCAGATTCCCGTGTATTCCATCAACGGCTCCTTTTGTCTCCTGACTTTGAGTCGGCGCCGGCCGAGCCCGGCCTCCTGTGGCGCGCGGCGTACGACGCTTCACATTCAGAAGATCCGTCGTAGAGTTCCTTTTTCCTGGCTATCCCACTCTCACCCCGGCCCTCAGCGGCAGCAGCGGCCCTACTGCTGCTGCCGCCCACGCCTCGTCCACCTCCTCGCCCCCCACGCGTGCTGCCAGACATCCCTGGCCTGACGGGAGTTATGTCCAGTTAAAGGAGCCGCCCTTGGGTCCCTATGCCAATATAGCTATAGCTCTGGACGCTGGACGATCGGGACCGTAGCGCGTTTTTCTCTTAACTGATACAACATGGCTCTTTAGCGCAGTCCACCTCGTCTCGGCCTGGCGCCGCCCCGTCTAGTGTCCCGCTGAAACAAAATCCTCGCGGTCCCGGCCGGTTGTCCCCCCCCCCCCCCCCGGTACTCACACCTCTTCCCTCTTCTTCCGCGGTTTCCTCGTCGCGGTGTGACGCCACGGCCCCGCCGCTGGTATGGCGCCGCTGAAAAGAACTGTTCGTCCCGTTACATAAAAGAGCGGACAATGGGGGGGGGGGAGAAAAAGTTTGGGGGGGCCTGTGATCGTCATTTCGCCATAGCAAACCAGGTGAGGGCGAACAAGGGGGCCCTTTGTCGTGTCAGGCTCGCGACTCGCCGCGGTGATCGAGGGAGGGGGGATGGAAGGGGTTGGGGGGAGGGGGCGTCCCGGACAGGGGTGGCTCTGAGGCCCGCTTGCAAAGGGCCTACAAAAGATGCGCAGGGCGCCTCTGTCTGTCTGTCCGGTGCTATAGGCGCTCTCGCTCGTGTCCGGCCCAGACGGGCGCACCCTAGCAGCCGTGGTCATGGTCATGTGCACCGCTTTGTGCTAATGCGATGTGAGGCGCACGGGCACCGCCGCCGACCCGGGCTACGCGCTGCCCGATGAGCCCGCTGTCTCGAGGGGCAGTGAGAGGGAAGACCAGAGGGGCGTACTACTTCATTTTGCCGAAAGCTTGAACGCACACCCCTCGCCCTCCGCTCCTCTCCGCCTGCGCCTTCCGTGCCCGTTTAATTAGAGAGACAACGCCCCACCGACAGCTGCCATCCACGACCATAAGAGGGTTAAGCGCACGGCTGGGCGCACGGCCCCCGGCCCCAACATAATATGCCGCGTCCCCTGCTGATGCGCCATTTCTAAAACTCGTTCTTTCTTTGCTTAAATTTTTCCACATTTTCTTTCTTGTTTATCTAAGGAAATATAGTTGCAGAGTAAAAAAGTTCGTCACGAAAGAACTGCCTAGTTCGCCATAGTAACTGCATCACTGCATACGGATAAAGGAGATCTGCAGTTCTTCGTGACGGACTTTTTTGTTGCAGAATGTTTCAGTTATCACCACTTACGGAACAAAGGGTTTGCGATTTACAGTTGGCAGAACACTTCTGCACTTACAGATGTGGAGAGACGCAATCAGGTCGCCGCGCGTCGCCTCGCAGCTTCTTAGTGTTTTGTAAGACGCCGCGCAGCTAAATTGCTCCGTGGCATTTGCATTATGGCCTCCAGGTCAAGGGTCACGACGGATAACGATAGGATTAGTCAGTGCGAGAGAGACAGACTTAAAGGTGACCCAGAAGAGTGAGAGAGCGCGAAAATGACAACAAAGTAGCCCGCGGGCCGCTTACAAGGAGACTTAGGTAAGTGTAAATTCCCGATTCGGTTCAAACTCGGTATATTTGCTTCTTGACCATGTAGATGACGAACGCCGGTCGGATTTTGTGCTGAAGTTCACATCCCGGGGTACTTTATAGGAGCGTTTTATAGAAA
>NW_026267443.1:102412-104328 GCF_000697945.3 Frankliniella occidentalis
GAGGGCGAGATAGCCGAAGGGCCGCCGGCGCAGGCAGGCGCGCGCGGGGAGTGGGTCTTTGAGCGGTAATGTGATTTGGACATACCGCCCGCTCCCCGCCCTCTCTACCGCTCTCTCTCTCTGTCTCTCTCTCCATTTCAGGTCGCGATAGGGACGCTAGGACGTCGCGGGTTCTTCCGCTGCTGCTCCGCGTTTCCCCACGCTGCCTCCCACGCTGGCCCCCTTCCCTCTCCAGGCTCGCGACGTCAGTCGGTCGACTACAAGACCCTTTCCTTCCTCTTTGTGTCTCCGGACCCTCCTCCGCCCAGCGAAGAGGTCACCACTTTTGTGACCGACGTTCTTCCGTCTTGGAATCGTAAAGGTGCGCAGTGAATCTCTTTGCTCTTCCACATCTACGGTCTCATCGGTCCTCCTTTCCTTGTCTGCAAAGATCAGTCAGAAGACCGTCATTTGACGAAAAATCGTCAAAACGTAAAATTGGAGGCCAGATTTTCAATAATTTGACTTTGCAACATAGTGTTGAGCACTTGCATGTGCTCGCCAGTTCAACACTTTATTTATCAGTGTAAGCGAACCTATTACCAAAATTAGTTTCCCCCTCGATGTCCCATTCATGTAATCTATGATCCTTGGCATCTTAAAAGGGGAAATCGAATTTTCCATCTCGTCTGACGGGAGTGGTACGCGTCCCCCGTATGTCGATCGCTTTACCTAAAGTGTACTTTACGGTGCCACGGGCGTTGGCTGCCGAGCTGGAACCACTTATTCATTTGGCACTCCAGGGCCAGCTCAGGGGTCAGGTAGGCGGGCTGCGCCGTCCCAGGAGGAGTCACTTCCACTTCGAATGAAATATTTCTTACCCTCTGAGAAAAACTGCACTCATAGAAACATTTAGTTAAAACAACCAAATAATGGTCGTGCGAAACAAAATTTGGTTCTTGAAACCAAGTCCAATTTGATACACCGCGTGATTCAGAGAAGTCGCAGGTTGGCGAGCAGGGTTTGCCTACTCGCTCTGCTTGCAAGACGCCATAGCCGTTAAAGTAGGCAAACCCGCACGCACCTATGCGTCTTCTCTGAATCAACCTGTATTCTATCATTTTTAACGAAAGTTGGTCGAAACAAATCAAAATCAAGTTAAGATTACTAAATTACTTAGTCAGTGAATTCAAATTTTCGTCCATTAAACTAAAAAATTTGATTGTGAATTCGGTCCCCTGGAATAAACGGTTTGTGTGTAAGTCGTGCCGATCACACTATACTTGTTGATCTGCAGAGGGTAGAGAGAAATAAAATTTCAAAATAGCGTGGGGTGGTGGCCCGTCCGTTCGAGCCGGTTCGAGCCGCGAGAGAGGTCCGCAAGCCAAGCCGGCCAGGAAAACTCCGCTCCTCGTCCCTGAGCTCCCTGAGCAACAGGCTCGCCGCAACAAGTCGCAGGGGCACGGGAGAGCACATTCCAGAAAGATCGTAGCTCCAGCTTTTTTTTTTTTTTTTCATTTTCGCCACCACTCTATATTTTTTGTGCAAATCTGTTGCGCGGGTTATATACTGCGCTGCGGCTTGTCGGCACAACATCTGATCGACACCGCCTGTGTGTCACGCATGAGGGCTAACAAACTGCTTCAATTGCCGTTTTTTCCTCTCCCCCTTTTTTTTATTCGATTTAATTTTTAGTGGCGCAGCGGGGCTGCGCACGACATTGTACAGCGGGGCGTCGATTTTTCATGAGCCGGCCGCCGGCAATTGTTTCGTCCACCGGTCCCCCTGCGGGCACCCGGGGGGGCACCCGCGGGGCAGCCCACCCCCTGCTCCACACGCGGACGATCGTCACACCCCCCGTCCCCACTTCTCCTGTGCATTTTATTCAATCCAGGTGCTATTGGGGGATACAATGCAAATATCGATGCGAAACTCCC